>NW_005871051.1:30589314-30613934 GCF_000147115.1 Myotis lucifugus
TGTACATCCTGGGAAAATACACAATGTGAACAGTCACAGAGAGGTTTAAATGCCATTTCATGTCTATAAAAATAAGTTCCCACCTACCCATATGCACGTTTGAATCCAGCGTGTTGGTGTGTGAGAAGGATCCCCTGTGTGTGCTCACACATTCAAAGACTGTTGCAACAAGATGTCCAACGTGTTCCTTGTTTCTGCTGTTTCCCTCAGGGGCCTGAAGGGCAAGGTGAAGAAGGAGAGCTCCCAGAGGGAGCTGGTTTCCGACGCGGCCCTCCTGAGCGACACCCACTGTGCCCACTGCCTGCAGCCCTACCGGCTCCTGGAGGCCCCCAAACGGCAGTGCCTGGACTGCCGCCTCTTCACCTGCCAAGGCTGCAGCCACGCCCACCCCGAGGAGGAGGGCTGGCTCTGCCACCCCTGTCACCTGGCCAGGTGAGCGGGGCCTGGAGATCCAGGGACCCTGATGGCTTTGAGGGGTGGCTTTTCCCTTGGGGGGGGAGGGGCTATCTGAAGAATGATGGGCGTGGTGGTTGGGCACAGCAGTGCTGCAGGCCTGAGCTCCATCTCTCTGCAGAGTCGTGAAGATGGGCTCCCTGGAGTGGTACTACGGGCACGTGAGGGCCCGCTTCAAGCGCTTCGGAAGTGCCAAAGTGATCCGGTCCCTCTGCGGGCGGCTGCCAGGGGGAGGTGAGGAGTGGGTGGAGGGAAGTGGGGGGGTCTCAGAACCTGTTTTGCTCCCAGGCATGTTTTACTGTTTCAGGACCAAGCAGATTCCTTTGGCATCTGCGTCTGCGCACCTGTCAGTCCCTGTGCCTGGTGTTTTGATGGGGTTGGCTGCTTGCTGAGTGAGGTGCAGCCTTTTGCACCCTGGCCGGGCCTGGCCCTGGGAAGTCCTGCATGTTGACATCCCCACCCTCTGAAATTGTGTTTTCTCAGAGCTCTGTAGCAAGTGGAGAACTCACAGCCAAGGTTCTCAAACTGGGCAGCTGATGGAATAGCCGGGCCTAGTTTGTGCTTTATGTCCCAGGTCCTCCCTCCCTGGGTGGAGTATTTGGAGGGGGACACATTGATAAATCCTCCAAACCAGGACATTTTTAAGAGTGAGAGAGACCTCCTGACAACCACGCTGAGACCACAGACGTGACTAGGAGGGCCCCAGCAACACGGGAGGGACTGTCTCCCCATTCTTGAGGGTTCTTTCTCCTTTCTTCCTCAAGCTGCTTCTTCCGGGCTAATATCTTTGTCTCAGGCTGGAGCCCAAAAAAGTCCCACCTCCCATGCCCGCTCCGCCAGCCAGGAGCCAGTGAAGGGTCTTCCTGCAGCCGAAGGAGCTTGGCTGGGCCCTCCGCAGGGCGCAGGAGCAGGAGCCACAGGCAGCACAGGAAAAGCCACACTACAAAGCATCTGAAATCTCACCCCCAGAGTCGGCTGCGCGTGGCAGGAAACCACAGGCCACATCAGAGCCCTGAGGACCTGGGCCCTGCCCTGGGAGGTGCTGATTGCCAGGGACCTGGGTGGGCTCAGGAATCTGGATGACATAGAGCAGTGGTTCTCAACCTTCCTAATGCCGCGACCCTTTAGTACAGTTCCTCATGTTGTGGTGACCCCCAATTTCATTGTTACAAATTGAACATAATTAAAGCATAGTGATTAATCACAAAAACAATATGAAATTATATATGTGTTTTCTGATGGTCTTAGGCGACCCCTGTGAAAGGGTCGTTCGACCCCCAAAGGGGTCTCGACCCACAGGTTGAGAACCGCTGACATAGAAGGTCACAGGGTCCAGAGCTCAATGAGTGAGTCAGTGGCCAGGAGCCTGCCAATTTCAAAACTGTCACCGAGAGCCAGGAGGTGGCGCTGTGGGGCAGCAGGAACCCTGCTTCCAGCCACCGCAGAGGCTCCTGGCCCGGGGAGGCAGGTATCAGGTCCCTACAGTGACCTCCCCCAGGACTGTCTCCCTGCTGGGGGCCCCAAACACAATTCCCTGAGAAAGGTGCAGGGAAGGAGCACAAGGCTGGGGAAGCTGTATGGCTAATGAAAGTAGACAAACGATTGCAGTCCCAGCCAGGACCTGCTGCAGGCCCTGTGCAGCTGTGGGGCGCCCTGGGCCAGCCGAGCGGTGGTTTCCCAGAGGCCCCAGGACTGGATGGCAGGAGCTGCAGGAAGCAGTGTGGGTGGAGGTGGATGGGAGGAGCCGCCTCTCTCCTGTCCTTGAGCTCACAGCTCCCCGCAGGGCGTCTTTCTTCTCAGCCCCTCCTCTTTGGTTGTAGGTTTGTCTGGCAGAACACAAAGCTCCCCCGATGTCCACAGTAAGTCCTTCTTGCTCAGACGCTTTTATCTTCATTTCCACCTCCCCACCAAGAAATCTCTGCTCCATGTCAGGAACATGGGAAATCCTTTGGGTTTCTTTACCTGTGACTCAACAGCCAGAGGTGGGTTCATATCAAAGCCTTGTTCCAGGTTTAGAGGGTCATGTAAGGGGCTGATAACCAAAGGGTCGTGGAGATCCTGCTCATTTCGAGCAGAGGGGCAGGGACACCACCCTGACGGGTCACACACACCTGGGCCTTTGGAAACCCATGTCCACATTCCCTCGACGCCGACAGAGTCCACGTCACAATGCCCTCGGTCTGGCTGTTCGACGTGAGTTTCAAGACTCACTCTTCAGAGAGGGGCCCCCAGTTGGCTGGCTGGTGCTGACGTCTGGGGGCAGAGGAGGGCAGAGAAAGGAAGAAGAGGGCCCGGGACTGAGCCTCACTCCCTCCCAGCTGTGCCTGAGGCCGGGCCTGCTGATAAGAAACTGCGGGAGAAGTGGTTTGTTTGGGAAGAACAAGACTTAGCTCTAAGCCTCCTTCAAGGGGTCGGTAACTGCCGGGTGAATACCTGCAGGTGTGACCCTGATAAAACTGATGCAAAACACTGGTTTTCTGCTGTGATGAGAACCAGCTTTAACTGATGCTCGGATAGGTCATTGTAAGGTCAGCAGAGGGTCTTGCCTGGATGTTTTTCGATAGATGGATGGTGAATGGAAAATGGATGGATGGTGGATGGTGGATGGATGGATGATGATGGATGAGGAACGGATGGATGAGTGGGTGGGAGGATGAGTGGATGGAAGGATAGGTGTGGGGGTGGGGGGGGAGACAAAGGGTTTGCCTCCAATCTATTTCTCCCTAAATGGAGTCATGCAGGTGTCTGTTGCAGGTGGGCCTGAGCCAAGCCCGGGAGAGAGAAGTAGAGACAGTGAGCATTCCGATACGGATGGAGAGCTGGATACAGGGGCTCAGACCCATCCCCTTGGCAGCAAAGTAAGTCTTCCCCAACCACTCCCACCACTCCCGGGGCTGCAGCCTTGGGTTCTGACTTCCTAAAAGTCTCAGTGCTCCCATGGCTCCACTATAGCCTGAGCGCTAAGGCTCCGCCTCCCTTTGCCACACCCGGACCATCTCTGCGGGCTATTCGCACCAAATAGAAGAATACTTTCAGCATAAGGTCACCGGCACCTGAGAAAGCCCTAGCAAGCTGTGGGTGGGCAGAGGCTGCAGAGAAGGCTGCCTAGACCCGCAGACTGCCTGGCCCTCGGCCTCGGCCACTGGAGCTCGGTGGGAGGGCAGGGGCCAGAGGGCACACTGGTGTCATCCTAAGGCGGCCTTTGCACCTTTCAGGGACATAAATCCCTTGGACTCTGTGAGCTTTTTTGCTTTTTTCTAGGACAAAACATGAGCCTTGTTTTTATTGGTGTTTGTTTCTGTTTTTACTTATTTTTAATTTATTTATGGTGATAAAGACACGCAAAGTAACCCCTAGGGTTTCTGGGTAGGATGATGGGAGGGGAGCAGTTGAAGGGGAGCAGGTTGGAGGGGAGCAGGTTGGAGGGAGGGGTGGGTCAGGCGATGATGAGTATAGATGGAGCCACTTGGAGAGAGACGCAATGCTGGCCAGGTCGAGCTGGCTGCTCTGGGGGGTGGGGGAGGGGGGAATATATGCATCTGTTGATGACAAAAGTATGTTTGTGCCACTTCCTAAGCTTCCAGAACATTCCCCAGTGTCTGCACTCTTCCCTACACATCCATCTGAAGGATGGAGACCGTCAGGGGGTCAGAGCTAACCTCTGACCTTGCATCTAATGTGCACAAGTTCTCCCTCCCCCGTCTGCCTCCCCAGCGGGCTCCCCTCTTTTGCCTAAAACCCCAAGGGTGGGGAACCCGAAGCCTACCTGCCCCCAAGGCTGCCGCCTTCCGGGGCCTGTGTCCTGGGCATGTGTGGGCAGCCGTGTGTCCATCAGCAGCTTCTGCTCGTGTCTGTAAGGGGTGCTGGGCTTGCAGACCCTGTGAGGGGTGGTGGGCTCTGGGCAGACTTTCGGTGCGGCTTCCGAGCTGGGGCTCATCTGGTTGGTTTTGAGGGCCCACCCCACGTCCGGGGTGAGGGGCGTCTGGTCCTCCCTGTCCACTGACCCTGACTCTCCTCTTGCCCAGCCTGTGCCCGCCAAGAAAAAGCGCCTCCTCCCCATTCACAGCCTGGACTTCGAGGCCGACTCTGACGACTCCGCGGGGTGTTGCAGTCACCCCCCGAGCCTGTCCTCAGTCCCACCCGCCCCGGACAGCCTGCAGGTGAGTGGACTCTCCTGCCCCATCCCGCCTGGGAGCCTCAGGTCAGGGACAGGATCCAGAAGTGTCACACCCTCCAAGGACTAGGCTCTCAAGTACCCTCTGAAAAGCATGGCTGTGTGGGGTGCAGGGCAGTGGAGTGAGGGGCATGGAGGGTTCAGGGTAGGTGCTTGTCCCGGAAGTAAGGCAGAGCCCTGTCACTCGGGAAGGCAGACGGAGGACCGGCGTCTGCCCAGGCGTTGGATGTGTCTGGACCTCTGTGTTTTAGCGGGGGTCACAGGCTTTATTACCCAAACAGGGAGAGTCCTGCAGTGGAAGAGGCTGCCGTTAATAATCACAGCAGCAGTGTGGCATCAGCAGGGCCCACCCAGAAGCCAGGACACGTGGTCACTCTACTCCTTAGGTTTGTGACCTTGGTCTGGGGGCCCTCCGTGAGGCTCCAGCCCCCACCACCTGGGAGGGCTGATGATCTCCCCTCTCAGGGTCATTCTCAGGACCAGTGGCTGTGCTCTTCACCCACCGGGCACATGCAGCTTGGGCACAAGACCCAGAGTGACGCCCAGCTTCAGCCCAACGCTGGGGGTCCCCTGGGCCCAGGCAGTGCCTGGCCACAGCTGGGGCAAGGCTGGGCCTGCCCAGCCTGATTGGCAGACCTCTGTTGAGGATGGGATAGTGGGGCAGGGAGCCAGCACCCAAGAGGCCTTGGGCCACGGGTCCTGCTCCAGCTGCAAATCTGGGGGGTGCAGTCTCCCTTTTGTTTGGCCTCCAGGGCCTGGGAGGACTTCCTTCCTGCCCCAGCCCCGGCACAGCCAAGCTGGAAAGGAGTGGGGGCATGTGGCTCCCTGACGCCCTCAGCGCCCCCTTTCCTTGGGGACCAATGGCACAGTAGAGGGAACCTTCTCCAGGCCCCAGGAAGGGTGGGGAGGGGTGTGGGGCTCACAGCCAAGGGGCTGCCCCACCCCCACCCACTCTTGCCTCTCTGACCTTCACACACACACACACACACACACACACACACACACACACACACTTCCTGCCCACTTGCTCAGGGCTTTGGTCTCTGGGTTTGGTCTATGCCCCGAGGCTGTCGGAAGTGTTTCTGTCGCCTTGTGTGATACCTGGCCCAGGGGTCAGGCCCCAACCTCCTTCTCTGGAGACAGGATGCAGAATAGGCCATGAAAGCTCGGTTTCTGAAACTGAAGGGAACTGCGATGTAAGGGCCGGAGGGCAGGTGTGTGGTGCTCGGTCAGCAGAGGACACCTGGGAGCCCTCCGGATGTGGACGAGACAGACCCACACGCCAAGGAGCTGCCCCAAGGCCAAACCCTCCAGCGGCTGACAGGCCCCATGTGCTCAGGCCCTCACAGGTGAGCCCTGCGTGGAGGAGGCCGCCTCCCAGGAGGCCATGGTCCTGCAGGAGGCTGATGCCAGGGCCTCTGGGTGCCACCCCCACCCAGAAGAGCAGACAGACAGCCTCTCCCCTGCCGGATGGGATGCCCGCGCTGAGCTCTGCCTGCCAGGAGAGTCCTGCCCAGCAGCCCCGGGGATCGCTGCCACTCCTGGTAGGTGCCCTTGGCCGCTGTCTTCCAACTGGGTTCTGCATGGTGGAGGGGTTTCTGGAAACCCTGCCCACCACCCCAATTTGGGCAGACACACTGACTGATTTAAAGTAGCCCATTCCTTCCCTGTGATCGACGGGCATGTGCAGTCCCAACAAACCTCATGGACACCTGCCTCCCCCGGGCTCCGTGTGCCCCTTGCAGCACTCAGGTAACCAGCATTGACCCCGACCTGACCACACAGCTGCTGCCACCTTTAGTTATTTTTTTTTTAGTTATTTTTTAGTCCTCATCCAAGGACATTATTATATTGACTAGGGGCCCAGTGCACGAAATTCATGCACGGGGGCGGGGGGTCCCTCAGCCTGGCCTGCACCCTCTTCAATCTGGGATCCCTCTCTCAATCCAGAACCACTGGCTCCTAAGCACTCACCTGCCTGCCTACCTGATGCCCCTAACTCCTCCCCTGCCGGCCTGATGGCCCTAACTGCCCTCCCCTCCTGGCCTGATCCCCCTAACTGCCTATCTGCTCTCCCCTCCTGGCCTGATCCCCCTAACTGCCTGTCTGCTCTCCCCTCCTGGCCTGATCCCCCTAACTGCCTATCTGCTCTCCCCTCCTGGCCTGATCCCCCTAACTGCCCATCTATTCTCCCTTCCTCTCTGTGCCTTCAGACCCCAGCGCAGGAGTGCTGAGAGCTCTCCACCGAGGCCCTGGCCCCGTCCTGACGCTCCCCTCTGGGCCAGGCAGGACTGCGGACCTGCGCACGCCTCCGCCCCAGTTCCACCCACCAGCTCCTGTGCGAGTGCAGCCTGTTGAGCAGGACACCATTAGGACCAATTAGCATATTCCTCTTTATATATCTAGATTTTTAGAGAGAGAGGAAGGGAGGGGAAGAGATGGAGAGAGAGAAACATCGATTGGTTGCCTCCTGCATGCACCCCGACCAGGGCTAGGGCTCCAGCCTGCAACTGAGGTATGTGCCCTTGACTGGAATCGAACCTGGGACCCTTCAGTCTTTGGGCTAATGCTCTATCCACTGAGCCAAACCCCCAGGGCTCACTGCCACCTTTACAGAGGACATTGTTGCAGGGTAGGGACATGCAGGTCTTCCTGCAATGACAGACTGATGGTCACTGGATCAACTGTCCTGACCGGGACAGGGCATCTCCACAGCTGAGGACTCGGGGTGCTGCTGGGGACCCCTGGTGCAGTTCCATGGGGGTGCCACCTGCCTGGTCCCCCATGAATGGGGAAGTCTGTAAGTGCTGAGAACCCAGATTTGCTCAGTTGAATTTGTTGCCAGACAGTTTGCTTCCTAATGAAATCCCGAAGTGTCTGTGCCTGTGGGAGTGCGTGTGCGGTCAGTCAGACTCCCTGCTGACGTCGGGCAACCATCCACAAATGCAGCTGCGAAATGTGGTTAAGACACTGTCTGTCCACTTTCCATTCTCCCTTTTCATTATATTAAAGGGACCATAATCTCATGATCCACACACCCACTAGGACCCTGGAGGCATTGGGTGGGGGAGGCGGGTTTTACCTCCCCTGATGAACAATGAGTAAGTGAATCTCCATCGACTGAGCATGTAGAGTGGACACACTCATCTCCTTCCGTGGTCCCTAGTCACCCAGGTTGTGGGCTCGGTGGTAGGGTGGGGCTGGGGGACAAGGTGGGGAGGTACAGAGACAGTATCACGCTGAGAAAAGGCTCTTGGGAGGCCTGCCGTTCTGAGTCAAGCCCAGGCTGCAGACCCACTACCCTACCTCACTGATGCCAAGACACATTCCCCCATCTCTACCCTGGGAGCACGTCACAGGGAGTGTGGTAAGAAAGGCATATGTGGGAGTGTGATGGGCAATATTATTGCTTTCCCAATAGAGCATCAAACAACTGCACGGGCTGGGATTTGATGGAATACGGCGTGCTGCTCGACCAAGCTGCTCAGCCCCCGTGCCTCAGGGTCCTGGTTATGAAAAGGGTTACAATGCCTACGTCAGCCCACCCTTGTAGATGTTAAGTGAGAAGGTCGTACCTGTTAACTATTGCTGGTAACAAATTACACAAACGTATCAGCTTAAAACAACACACATTCAGTGTCTGGCTGTGGCCAGCTGTCCAGGCTTCATTATGTCCTCAGCACAGGGTCTCGAGGCTGAAACCAGTGTCAGCAGGGCTGGCGCACGCCGCCTGCACCCGGGCCACAGGCTCATTCAGATTGTCAGCAGAACTCACACGGCTGCCCACAGCAGGTGCAGACGTGACTCCTGCACACGTGACTTTCCCGTGTAGTGTTGTATGCGAGGTGCCCTCCACGTGAGGGTCAGCCCTGAGGGCCCCACCTTCACCCATCTCCAGGCGGCTCTGTGGGGCCGGTACTTTTTGGTGAAGAGGTGGAGATAGTGAGCTTTCCCCCCTGGGGCCCAGGATCAGCATTTCCAGCCACACCCCAGGCAACCCATGCCCCTAGCACAGCCGTGGGCAAACTACGGCCCACGGGCCGGATCTGGCCCGTTTGAAATGAATAAAACTAAAAAAAAAAAAAAAAGACCGTACCCTTTTATGTAATGATGTTTACTTTGAATTTATATTAGTTCACACAAACACTCCATCCATGCTTTTGTTCCAGCCCTCCGGTCCAGTTTAAGAACCCATTGTGGCCCTTGAGTCAAAAAGTTTGCCCACCCCTGCCCTAGCATCTGCCCATCACTGTTCTGGCAAAAAACAGCCCATGGTGACCAGTGTGGAAAGACTTCCTAAAGTCACCTCCACTCCTGGAAGCTTCTGGGACCCACACGCCGCACACCTGGAGCTCGGTGTGGTGCAATTACAGGGCATTTGCTTTGGCACCGTGGCTTTCGCACCATCTGGGCCGTGGTGAGCGCCAGGCCACCTCTGTGTCCTGAAGTTCCTTGCTGGAACTTACTCTGGTTGAAGGGTCTCAGCCCCATAATGTCAAGAATATAATCACGTCTACAGTTGCTCCAATCTCTCATTTTTGCAGTGGAAACATGTCCATTGGCTTTCAGTCTCTCACCCCAAACAATCCAAACCCACTGTCCCTCCCCAGGGGCGAGCGTCGTCAGGAACGAGCAGCTCCCCTCGCAGTGCCTGGCCGACGTGGACACCTCGGATGAAGACAGCGTGCGGGCCCACAGGGCAGCCTCCCACCTCTCCACTCAGAGCGGCCGGACCTCACCTGCGAGCCAGGTACGGGGCATGGGAAGACTCCTAGTAGCTTCTTTGAGGGGAGCCCTTTCATCTTAACACCAAGTCATATCAGAGAAATTACAGCATCCCATACTTTAAAGCTATAAGATTGCACAAGCCTACTTAACAGAGAGGAGTGATGTCATCAAAACACATGTGCTTGTTCCCATGGTGGAGGGGTTACTGGAAACCCTGCCCACCACTTCAACTCGGGCAGTCACCCCCAGTCCCCTCCCCAACCCCAGCCACCACCCACCCGCCTTCCGTCTCTGTGGATTTGCCTGTCCTGGATCTCTCATCGAAATGACTCTGGAATCATACAATACAGGACCCTTTGTGACTGGCTGCCTGCTGTTTCTGAGGTTCATTCACATTGTAGCAAGGGTCAGGACTTCATTCCTTTAAGAAAATTCAACTTAGCCCTCGCTGGTTTGGCTCAGTGTCTAGAGCAGTGATGGCGAACCTATGACACGCGTGTCAGAGGTGACACGCGAACTCATTTTTTTGGTTGATTTTTCTTTGTTAAATGGCATTTAAATATATAAAATAAATATCAAAAATATGCATCTTTGTTTTACTATGGCTGCAAATATCAAAAAATTTCTATATGTGACACGGCACCAGAGTTAAGTTAGGGTTTTTCAAAATGCTGACACACCGAGCTCAAAAGGTTCGCCATCACTGGTCTAGAGCGTCACCTGTGGACCAAAGGGTCCTGGGTTAGATTCCAGTCAAGGGCACGCGTGCCTTGGTTGTAGGCTCCTTCCCAGGGCGTGTGCAGGAGGCAACCAATCATGTGTTTCTCTCACGTCGGTGTTTCTCTCTGTCTTTCCCTCTGCCTTCCACTCTCTCTAAAAGATCAATAGAAAAATATCCTCGGGTGAGGATTAACCAAAAAAAAGAAAAGAAAAGAAAATTCAACTTAAAGTACGTAAGTCCTAAGTTAGTGAGAACGGCTCACATAGAAACACTGATTTACGACATAGCTCATCACAAGATTCCTTTGGGTACCACAGGTTCTTTTCACTGAAATTAAATCACAAGCCCATTTATAGTCAACTGATTAGAACAGGCAAGTACATTTTATTGGGGGAAAGGCAATCCTGTTTTAGACGAGAACATCGTGACCTACTAGGTTGATTCTGACTCACCAGAGTCTCTGATGGAGCCCTGACTCCTATGGATAAAATTGCGGGATTGGGGCCGTTTTGTAACTGATGACTCTCGAAGCATGGAACCCAGACGGGGTGCACGGGCCTGCTCTGGATGGAGAACCCTGAGCCATAGCTTCCCCGAGGCTGGTCTCACGCACATCTGCAGGAGCCTGGGTTAGTGCAGGCCCAGCTTCCTCTGCACGCTGGTGCCTGGCACAGAGCCTCCCCTGGGGCCCCTCCGGGGAGATCTGGAGGGTGCATTTGTGGAGCTCCCCTCCTGAGGACCCATAGGCCAAGCTCTGGGCTGTCATGTGGTGAGGCTGGTCATTTGTTCAGCAGGATAGAGTCCTCCCCTGGGACAGAGACCTCCATGGGATAGAGACCTTCCCCAGGAAAGAGACCTTCCCCCCAGGATAGAGACTCCCCCAGAACAGAGACCTCCCTCCAGGATAGAGCAGTCTTTCCAACCCCAAGACTCACAGACATGGCCTGAGTTCTCCAGAGCAATGTTTTATTGGGGCAAATCCTCCTGTGATCGGTCACCTGTCTCTGCTTTGTACCCATGGTTAGGACTTTCTGGGTGAGGAACATTCAGGAAAGACTCCCAAGAGGAGGCCAGAGATGGCACAGCATGCCGAACGAAGGACACTTCCACGGGGCTGAGGTGGCGGGGGCGGGAAACGGAGCCCGGGCACTTAACCCTCACCACAGTGGGGAGTGAGCCCCCCGCTCCCGAGAGCCGGCCCCGGGACATCGAAGCCGTGTCAGGCTGCAGACACTGACTTGGTTTCCCCGCAGGAGCCTCGCCAGTCCCAAATTACGGCTGTTCCTTTTAAGCATGGCCGGTGTCTGTGTTGTGCTTGCAAGTTATAAATGTTGGTTTGCCCACAAGCTGAAGGCACCCGTTCATACTTGATGTCCGTACGAGTCTAGTAACATGATGACCCTGACAGTTGGGGCTCACACAGGGGAAGACGCCACCGCCAAAGCTGTGGCCATTTGGGGGGCCGAGGGGGAAGGCTCAGCAGCTGCATGGAGGTGGCTCCTGGTACCTGAGAAGCAGGTGTTGCATGGGCGTGTCTGAGGGCCCCAGTGGCTCTCAGTACCAGATAGAAACCCGGGGCTGTTCTATCTGTGGTGGGCATGCTATCCCGGAGGCCTCCCCTCCCCTGAGAGGCCTGGGTGCCAACCTGGCCTTTCTCAGAGCGCCACGCCAACCCCCAGCTCCTCTGTCGGCCTGTTGCCTTTCCATGGCTCTGTGCTACCCCCACTTCCTGCTCACCTCCCCCAACCCCAGGTGAGAATGGTCCCAGTTGTCATCGTGGGAAGTTTATCTTTCTTAAGTGACATCTCACAATGACACTCCTGGCACTGGTGGGTCCCGGCCCTCCTCTCCAGGCCTGAAGTGGCAGCCAAGCGTCCTGACTCCTCAGGGGCACAAGGCTGTCTTCTGGGCTCTCTGCTCCGAGGTATTGACCGCTGTCTCTTTAGACTCTGAGTGCAACCAGAGGTGGGCTCAGTTACCCGGGCCACTCCAGGCCACTCCAGAGCGAAACCCTCGAGGTGACATTTCTCAGCTTCGCTCTTCCGCGGGCGGCTCTGCCCGCTCAGGGCTCTCGGTGCTGTGACGACCACACTAATTACCTCCCGAACAATGCAGAGGACCTTTCCACCAGAAGGGCCATTGCCTCTGCTAAACCCAGGTGAGCCTCGAGAGAGATAATGGCAGGAAGGCTGCGTCCGCTGGGCCTGGAGAAAACGGAACAAGCATTGATTTTCTCATGTCCCCGTCTGGGAGCTAATAGCTTCTGGTGACTCAAGAGCCTGGTGATTCAAGGGATGAGGAAGTTGTATGTTCAGTCGCTTGAAGTTGTCTCCTGGCCCACCAGTGACCCGCAGCTCCTGCCAGATAATGAGTTTTCGTTTGATCGGCCTGGCCTCGTTAGTTCACGCCTCCCTGTGCTGCTCGGGACAGGAGCTGCCCCCGGGAACGATCCCCGTCGGCCTTTCAGGTCCAGCTCCCTAGCCTGGGTGAACCTGTCACCCCTCCTGCCTTGTTCATCTCCCAGTGTGCACTCCCAGCTTTTGCTGGGTGTCCCAGAGCCCTTGGTGTGGGAAGATGGGTGTCTTGGTCACCCTCCCCGGGTCATGGCCTGGGTGACGGCCTCAGGGTTCCATCCACGGTCTGGGAGTGTGGTGCTTCCCAGGGGGCGGGGGCTGGGTCTTGCTGGTGGGAGTGGGCCGTGTCCTGGCCACTGTTTCTGTTCCTCGGCTGCAGGGTTTTGGAATGAGTAAGCGCACGTCAGCGGTGGAATGTCTGCTGACCCACCTGGAGATAGGGCCCCGCAGCCCCTTTGTTAAAGGCAGTTTTGTTGTTAACAAAAGGGCCCGGAAGCCACTTTGTTAAAAGCACAAACTAAGAAAATAATTAGTAAAGATCTATGCACCCCTTGTTCACTGCAGCGTTATTTAGAATAGGCAAGATATGGAAGCAACTCAGGTGCCCAGCAGTGGATGAGAGAATAAAGAACAGGTGATACATATATACAACAGGAAATGACTCAGCTGAAAAAAAAAAAAAGAATGAAATCTTGCAATTCATGACAACACGGACGGACGCAGAGGGCATGATGCTGAGTGAAATAAGTAGTACAGAAAGCGTTGGCCAGTGTGGTTCCGTTGGTTAGGCATCGTCCGGTGCACAGAAAGGTTGCGGGTTCAATTCCCAGTCAGGGCACATGCCTGGGTTTCGGGCTTGATCCCCAGTAAGGGGTGTGCGGGAGGCAGCTGATACCATGTCATTTCTCACATTGATGTTTCTCTCTCTTCCTCTCCCTTCCTCTCTCTCTGAAAATCAGTAAAAATATTTTTTTTAAAAATAAGTCGTACTGACACCTGGTCTATGTGCTCAATGTCTAGAGTGGCAGCCCACATACCAAGGAGTCTCAGCTTCAATTCCTGGTCAAGGGATGCAGGTTTGATCCCTGGCCCTGCTTGGGGCATGTGAAGGGGGCAATCAGTCCATGTATCTCTCTCTCATGTAGCTATTTCTCTGTCTCTCTCTCTCTCCCTCTCTCCCCATCTCTCCCACCTTTCCACTCTCTCAAAAAGCAATGGAAAAAAATAGCCTTGGGTGAGGATTAACAAAACAATAATAATAAGTCATACAGAGAAAGACAAATACCACATGATTTCACTTATATGTGGAATCTAAAAAAAGAAAACAATGAACAAAATAAAACAGAAACAAACTGATACAGAGAACAAAGAGATGGTTGCCAGCGGGGAGGGGAGTGAGGGGCTGAGCAGAAAAGGGGGAGAGTAAGAGGTACAACTCTCAGCTATAACATAAGTCTCGGGGTGTCATGTACAGGACAGGGAGCAGAGCCAGTAGCAGCCTCCACACCACGCACAGTGACAGATGTGTGAGCCCTGTTGTGGGGATGGCTTTGTCAGGTGTATTCATGGAAAATCACTCTGCTGTTCACAGGGAACTAATACAATATGGCATGTAAACTACAATTAAAAATAAATGTATAATAGATAAATGGTGGGTCTTCGATGGCCTGGTGGCATCAGGATCACCAGGAGCGGCCGGGACTGGGCCCAGCACGGGGACTTGGGCAAGCTCACGTGGAGAGTGGACGGAGACAGGGCTCAGCGGGAGCCTCAGGTGTGCTCGGGGGTGCGACCCCTCCCGGAGCCCGGCCTCTAAGTACTATGCGCACAGATGCCCACTGAACCAGACCCGCTCGCTGCTCATTTCAGGGTCCCGGTGCCAGCGAGCCCACGGAGGCGGACGTGGAGGAGGAGACCCTGAAGAGAAAGCTGGAGGAGCTGACCAGCAATGTCAGTGACCAGGGGGCCTCGTCCGAGGAGGAGGGCAAGGACAAAGGGGCGGAGCTGGACAGGAGCACTTCCTTGGAGGACCTCCCCCGGATGACCCCAGAGGTAAGGCCGCCCCCCTCAGTCTCCACAGGACACGGGCAGAGGTAGGGCCAGGGGTCAACAGTCTGTAGCCAACCCAGCAGCCCAGCCCAGGGCAGACAGCTGACCCCTGGAGGTCAGTGAGGGGGCCCGACAAGGGCCGCAGAGTGCCCAGCCCCTGGCTGACCGTCTGCCCACCCGCCCAGCTCCAGGAGTGAAGAGAAAAGGGGATGGTAGGATGAGGGCCTTGTTGGTGAAGCCTGCAGTCTCTCCCGTCCTAGGTGTGCACGTCTGCAGGCCAAACACACAGATGGGAAAAGAGCCCCCCCGGCCCCCAGGGCCCCATGCAGACCGCCAGGACCCCGGACGAGGCGCTGTCGCAGCTGGAGGACAGGGTGGCCGTGACGGCCTCTGAGGTTCAGCAGACGGAGAGCGAGGTAGCCCACAGCCTCGGGAGCAGATGGCTCCCCTAGACAGACAGCGGTGGGGCCCTGACGGTGTGACAGCAGGGGAGGGGCTCCCCAGCGGCTCACGCAGAAGAGCCCCTTCAGCTTCAGAGCAGGAGCTTGGGGGTCCCTGTGGGAATCGCACCCCACCCCCCTCGCCTCACCCCTGTCCCTTCCCCTTTGCTGTAGAGAGGGGCAGGCAGGGTTTGTAGCCACTGGAGGAAGATGCGGGCACTCCCCCGGCCCCACCCCATGGAGGGGCTTCTCTAGAAGCAGTTAAGATGTTAGGACAGCCCAGGGCTCAGGACCACATTCTGGCCCGAGGAGCGTGGGCCCCAGAGCTTCGGTGTAAGGGCGGAGGTGTCGGTGGTGACAAAGGTCAGAGGACAGAGCAGGCCTCCCAGGGACAGTCACAGGGACTGGGCCCTGCTCAGCCCTCCCCCCAGGGACCCACAGAGAAGAGAGGGCCTGTCCCTCAGACTCTGCTCCCAACTGGGGGTGACCCAGCCCCTCCCCGACACCCATGGCACCTGCAGGGAATGGAACCCCAGAAAGTACATCTGGGCGGGAAACACAGTAAAATCTTAAGGAGAAAACAGTAAAATTGGTGAATGAGGGCAGCTGCTCTTCCAGGGCTGTGACCGGAGGTGGGACTCCTGAGTGACGTCTGTCTGTTTCCACTGATCCTCTAGGTGTCAGAAATCGAGGCCAGGATCGCAGCCTTGCGGGCTGCAGGGCTCACGGTGAGGCCCTCAGGGAAGCCCCGGAGGAGGTCTAAGCTCCCGGTGAGTGGACGCTGCAGGGCCCGGGGCCTGGGTGCCCGGACTCCTGGCCAGGCCCACAGGGCCACCCCAGGGCGTGAAACCGAGAGCCCTGGGCCAGACATCTCCCGCTCCTTGAACTGCTGCCTCAGTGTCCTAACAGCCATCGTGAGCTGTGCCCTGTGGGAGCTCTTTTTCATTTATTACTTGTTTTCTAACTGGAGAAAGTGCTTTATGAGGGACCCTCAGCTCCCATGAGGATTTGAAAGACACCAGGTGCACAGTTCAGAGTGCAGAGGAAGCACCTGAACGATGCCACCCGTGTGGGCATCTTAACACACTGCCACTGACATGGTGTGCCTAGAACAGGGGGTGGGGAGGGCAGCAGGGGCCCCCACGACATCTCTCCTGGGTCAGGTCGGGGATGTTCAGGCAAAATCACATGGCGAGGACACCTGGCCGAGAATGAAAGACGTTCCTGGGAGAGTCCCGGACGGGACTGCCAGGTAAAACACAGGACGCCGGTTAAAGCTCAATGTCACACGTACGATGGATCATCTTCCCGTGTAAGTGTGGCACGTGCGTACTGGGACCTGCACTAAGAAATGACTTGCTGTTTCTCTGGAATTCAGAGCAGACTGGGCGTTCTGTATTTTAATTTGCTAAACCTGGCCGTGCCCCAGTCCCAGCCCACTGAGTGGCCTGTCTGGCAGGGCCAGCGTGCCTCCCCCGCATTCCTGAGCGAGTGCTGAAAGAGAACGCCGCCCCGTGTCCAGCTGGCCCCGTGGCTGGACGGGACACAGGGCAGCGATCATGGACAGGCTTCTTCCTTGTCCTCCAGGTATTTCTGCCCCGACTTGCTGGGAAATTGGGCCAGAGTCCCGAGGACCCACCTGCAGACCCTGCCGATGGGGCCGAGGTGCGTGCTTCCCTCCCACCCCTAAAGGCCAGACTAAGAGTGAAAAGTGGACCCCCCTTCTCCAGAGCATGGCAGGTCCAGGGGGTGGTGGAGAACTGGCCAGCCTCGCAGGCTGGTGGCCTCAGACGCACTGGGCCGAGGGTGGGTGCGGGAGGAGCCCTCACAGCCCACGCCTCCCGATGTCAGCAGCTCCCCCAAGCAAAGCACCTTTTATATGCTGGCACTGGGTGCTTACATGATTGACGGCATGCATTTTAATATGGTTAACGGTTCAAATACTGCCAAAGAGCAGAAGCAGTTCACCCGGTACTTAGAATCTGGAAGAATGACAGGTCCCAAGTTGGCCCCCAGTGTTTCTAAGTTACAGTCGAGTGAAGCCCAGAGATGTCTCCTTCCTTCCAGGTGACGGCGGGGCCCTACCTTCTGAGGAGGAAGTTCGGCAATTCCCCTGAAAGTCAAGGTAAGAGTCGCCTGTGTCCCTCCTCCCCGCAGGCAGGGATGGGCTCTGGGGCGTGGAAGCAGGGCTCTGAATTTCCACATCATCCGTGGGACGCAGCAGCTCACGCCCTGCACCTGCAGGACCCTCTGTTGTGATGGATTTCACAACCAAGGCTCTGAGGAGGGACCCTCTCCTGAGGATGAGTCCCACCCCCTCAGGCCGCGATCACATCACAAAAGTAAAGAAAAGGAGTGGCGGGCCGCACGCCAGTGCAAGGACCTTTCTGTTGTTTTGCCCCCGGAGGTAGGGTTTCGTGCCTGCTCCAAAGAGAGCGCTCCTTGGCACAGTTGCTAAGATGTGGGTGCTTTGCTGAAACTATTGAATGCGGAGAAAACTTCTCCTTGGGGGAAATGTTCATCTTTCTGCTACTTGGTTCATTTCTTGGGAGGCAACAACACTTGTTTGGGGTGAGTGTGTGATTAATAAGCCCGCCCCCGTGTTTTCCCCAAAGGCAAAGATGACGAGTCCTTTGATCGGAAATCTGTGTACCGCGGCTCCCTGACACAGAGAAACCCCAACGGCAGGAGGGGCACCGCCCACCACAGCTTTTCGGTAAGGATTCATCCGGTTCTCTCCGGTTCTCCAAGGTGTCTTCGAAATTCTGTGGCCTGGCGGGTTACTTACTGGTATTAAGTCCTCGGAGTGAAGAAAATTGGGATAAAGTAACTTGTAAACTTGGCAAAAGATTTAAACAAAAATCTTATGTGTGCATGTGTCTGTGTGCATACCCATCTGTGCATGCTTATGTGTGCATGTGTGTGGATGTGTGTGTATACCCATCTCCGCATGCTTATTGTACATGTGTGTGCATATGTGTGCATGCTTGTGTGTGTATGTGTGTGCATACCCACCTATGCATGCTTATGTGTGCATGTGTGCATGTGTGTGCATACCCACCTGTGCATGCTTATGTGTGCATGTGTGTTTGTGCATTGCAGAAACCTGTAATGACCCACCAGCCCTAAGCGGGAGAGGTTCTTGGGAACAGGACAGAGCAACAGAGCAGCCCGCCTTGCTTTCCCTCCCCCACAGCCATGATGTCCCCCCATCGGCCCTGCACTCTCCATTCTACACCATCCAGTGGAGAAACAGGAAGACACACCGTCCGTGATGGAACCCCACCTGTGAAATGACTATGGTCCTCAGACCTGCAGCTGCTCACCCCCATTCATTGACAACTTCCCAGGCCACCGGGCCAGCCTGTTCTGATCCGTGAGAGACATCTAAGCTACACCTTTCCTTCAGGACAATGTTGTTTAAATTTTTTGAAGGACACACAGAAAACCTATTCAGCAAGAACTTTCACCCCGTTCACTGCTGCCTTTCTTATGTCGATTTCATGAATGGAACAGAAAGGAATGACAATGTGCATCAGAGTGTGGGCCAGGCCGGTGTGTGTGTATTCTGTGTGGGTGTAATTGGAGAAGGAAATTGGGCATCAATACAAGGAAGGAACTGAACCCATGATCAGCTGAATAATGAGAGAGGAATAGAGCCCCTGACACCCCCCCCCCCATATATACCTATTCTGCAAGTTCATCTGTGGGTCACAGACTGGGAGACATTACCCTCTGGTCAAGGGCAGAGCATACACATGGTAGGAGTGGCATATGATCAGTGCCCAGACACAGACCTAGAGGACCTGTGGGGAGAGGCGGTGATCGCAGTGTACACGGGGCAGCAGCCTGGGGCCCAGAGGGCCAGGACCAATGAGTGGTGCCCGCCAGCCTCTTGCCATAAGCTCCATAGATGAGCCCTAAGTCCACCATCTCAGACAGGCTAGGATTCAGGGCTACGTCTGGGTGTCTGTGTGGCTCTTTCAGTTGTAAGAGGAGCCCGCTGTGAGCCTCCAGAGCTGCCTTTGAGCACAGAAACTAACCATATCGCCCCATCCCAAGCCTGGCTGTGGTTTTGTAGGTTCCCTGGTTTGTTTAAACCTCAGATCAAATTTAAGCCTGTTTTGCAGAGGAGGACATGGAGCCCTTGGTGCGAGGCAGTGCCCTGGAGCTGCTGCTGTGATTTCTATACTCTTGCAGTGATGTTGGGTGAGCTTCAACCTGGCACTCTCAGTGGGTATCTTGTCCAGTTCACATGGTACCCAAAAGAGGAAGATGGAGAAGTGATGCCCAAGGGCCTTTGATGATGAGCCCCACCCACAGCTGCACAGATTCCACCCTGAGCCATTGTCAGGTCACCACAGGGGTTGCGTCCTGGACAGCGCCCGGTGCAAAGGCAGCCTCCAGGGGACGGAAGGAGCCAGCCTCGGGCTATGCTGGGATTGGTGGCCCCTTCTCAGAACGGAGGCTGGTTAAAGGGCGTTGCTCCCAAGTCAATGCTACAAATGATTAAAAGGGTTCTTGTAAGTGAAAAGGGAGGCCGTCCTTTATTCACAAAGTAAACTAAAGTCAAAGTGAGCTCCTAGGAGTCAAAGAAGATGCAGTTCTGGCTGCCCTCTATGTCCCTGCGTGTTCCTACAACAGGATAGGGGGTGCTGTGCCCCAGAACCTGCTCATGGCCACCTGTGCTCTGTTCACACTGTGTTTGGTCCATGACCAAGGTCTCCCTAAGGAGCTACTAATGCACAGAGCAGTCGCATGGTCATCCCTCCAGCTCTTCCAACACCTGCCACCACGGAACTCATCCATTCTCCCATCCACAGAGCTCCCATCCGAGCCACCCAGCCCTGGAGCCAGAAACCCCAGGCCCCAGACCCTAACCCTGCCCCTCATCAGACCACACTCTATCCTCTGTGTCTCCCAGACCACTCCAGACTTCTCGACTCCCCTCAGTCACCTCATGACTTTTTCCAACAGGAACAATCTCTTGCTTCCCTGGGATAAACCTTACTTTGTCAAGATAATTAGGTTTTTAGTACATTGCTGAATTTATTTCTTTAATATTTTATTTAAAGGGGGTGGGGGAGGTAGAAGAGGGTAAAGAGAATAAATGGTGATAGAAGAAAAAATATTTTATTTAGGGTTTTTTTCCTCAACTGATACCTTTAATTTTTCATCTCCCACTGCCTACAGACACCCACTGGTGAAGGCCCAAAGTGGTAGGGCACCAATGCCACTCTGTGACAAAGCTACTTTGCTGAAAGGGGTTACTGTCCCCCCTACACACACAGGCACACGTGTATGTACACACAGGCTTATGTGTGCCCACACACTTGTACTGGCACACGTGCACACATACACATGTGCACACACATGCTCCCGTGGTGATGCCCAGGCAGCTGCCTCCAGGTGGCCCTGACTGCGCACACATCTGTGGGGACCACCCAGAGGGCCCGCCTCCAAGACAGGAGCACATCTCCTGACAGCGGCCCTTCGCCACGATTCGTAAGAAACACCCCTGAGCACATGGCCACCACTACCCCTGAGACTCCCCCAGTTCTGATGGAATCCACCCCCAGTGACCTCACCTTGCAGCCACCATCACAGCCCTGCACCCACCCTCCACTGCCCAGCCCCCAGTCACTTGCCCCCTCACCAGTGCTCACAGACCTCAGATCCGCAGGGAGCCTGCTGGTCACCAGGAATGGGCAGCCAATTCCCAGAGGGGAAGGTACAGCCCTGAAGAATTTCTGAGAAGTGATGGTCATATGACATGTCCTATCACAAGCCTACATGCCTGAGGGGGCCACCCATGTCTCCTCCCCCAGGACAGGCTCCCTGACACTGCACTCAACAGCACTTAGTGACCTTTGACATAATCTAATTATTCAGAACACAAATGAGTTAGGTGTCTAGGTCCAACTTAAATGGTAGAATATTGTCAGTTATTTCAACTCGAGGACATAACTGTTAAATGAAAAGAGTGAGACTCAAAAACATATAAATATGATGAACTGACCCAGAAAAGATGTGGGAAACCAATAGAAGGAAGCACATCACCTGTGAAAACGATCCGCTTCTTTGATTTTATTGTGCTTTCTTTCTGTGTGTGTTTTTCTATTTTTCTACACGTGTTCATTTCTTTCCAGAGGTGTATAAATTGCTTTTACAATAAAATTCAACATTTTGTTTCCTGATATTAATAAACTTGCCCATTGAAAACATTAATGATGAAGACTTGTAAAAGCCTAGAGAGGAACCGATCTTAAGCAATGAAATGGACGAGAGTAGTTTGTGTATGAGAATGTCACCATGGAAAGCCACAGACTGAGGAGGCTCGTGGAGACGTAACACCGTCGTGTCCGGCGTGACGACTTCTCTGTTCACCATGATTTGGAGGAGGGGAAGGAGTGGCCGCACGGTCACCTTTCTGTGTGGGAGGCAGTGGCTCACGCGCTACCCAGACTGTTGGCACTTGACTTTGCCGTGTCCCCAAGGCCGGCGTGAAGAAGGAAGGCTAATGTGTTTTAAAACCACTTGGCCCAAATGAAATTATATAACCCAGGAAGGAAGGGACAAATCACATCGCTGATGAGAGTTTAAAAAGAAAATAGACAAAGACTCTGACGTCCCCTTGTGAGGGGGGCGGGGACCAGGGGGAGAGGGGGGCGTCAGGGGGCTGGGCTGCTTCCTCCGGGGGCTATAAAAGGGGTAGGCTGGCTCCCGCTGAGTCACACTCAGGACACTGGCCTCGCTCGGCACCATCATGGGGAACAGCGGTGAGTAGCCCAGGGGACTGTCACTCTGCAAATCTCCCTCTGGGTCTGGGCTCTACGAAGGCCGTGCTGGCTCTTCCGGCGGCGAGCTGGCTAGCACTGGGTGGGAGAGGCAGGGGACAGGCAGGGGCGGCCATCCCACGGTTTATGTGTCCGAGGGAGGGCCACTCCTGCCTGCCCAGGGTCCCTAGGACTCAAGTGCTGTCCATGGTGAAGGCAAAGGGGGGAGGCCACCCCTGCACCCCACTGAGAATGCAGACAGGGAATCCCCCTGGGGATCAGGAGCCAGGCGCTGCTAACATTCTCCTGAGGTGCCCTCCATCCAGCATGAACCCAGCCCCTGGGGAGGAGAAAGCAGCATCTCTTTACACTCTGTTCTCAGGGTGGCACCTCCATTTCCTGGTCGGGGTCCCCCACCCCCTGTGTGACACCCAAAAAAGAAAAGGGTGGGCATTTTAAGTCACCCAGGTGGACAGCACCTTCTGAGTGGCTCAGGGACAGGCTGGAAAGTCAAGGTGGGCAGAGGGGTCCTCCCTGAGACAGACAGGGTGGGGAACCTGACAGAGGACCCAGCATGAGGAATTGCTGGACGGACCAGTTCAGGCAGGTCACTGCCTCCACCCACAGGACAAAATGCATTTTCCGGCCCCTCTGCTGCCCGCAGTGCCCCTGTCTGTAGGGGGATGCCCTGCGGCTGGTGGCAGGTCCCAGGGGTCATGGGGACAGGGGTGCTCTTGGTACGACATAGGACGCTGACCCTCCTACAATGCCCAGCTGTCCACTCACATCCTCCAATGGGCCTGGGGGCAGGACTGGACAGGTGGCAGGAGGGAAAGAACCCTGCACTGGGGTCCCAGCCCCTGAGCCTGGTCCATGCCTAGTCCCCAACCCCCAGCATTGACTCAGGCTGGGCTCCCTCCACCCCTGCAGCTCCTCTGGGCTCCTCCAGGCAGCTCCCCACAAACCTGCTCACCTCTACCCGCCCTGCCCAGGCCTGGGTGCACGGCACACAGCCATGCAGAGGCCTCCCACACCCCCCAGCTCCCTCACACAGACAGACTGACAGACCGAGCTGTTCCAGGCAGCCTGCCTCTCTGCACCCACAGCTTACACACCTCCCGGTTCCTTCTGATGACACAGGGTCAGTGCCCCCATGACAGAGCCACAGAGGCTGACACACACGACCACCTCATTGAACACTCATTGTGCAGAGGACAGAATGGGGTCCTGCAGAGGCGAGGGACTGTGCCAGGCGGTCTGCTACTTCTGTGTTCATGCCCACCCAGCACGGAGCAGAGAATTCACACACACACTCCCAGGAACACACATCCTCCCACATGTACACACAAAGCTCATGCCTGCACATACCCCTCACATACCCGTGCACACACACTCTCTCACGCACACACGGCACTCACATTCCCTAAGGCTCCCAGCTTTGTACACAGGCGCCCTCATGCGTGTTTAACGTTGCTCCTGCCCCCTCTGCCCCAGGCCGAGCCCTCCCGTGTGGGATCCCACCTCGAGCGGGGCCTCGGCGAGGAGCCAGGGGGCTGAAGGTGCTGCAGGCCTGGTTCCTGTGCCTGCTGCTGCTGGGCCTGGCCCTGCGAGGGGCAACATGTCCAGTCCACCAGCACTCCATGGAGACCCGCAGTGAGTGCCCACCCACCCAGATGTCAGCCTCCCTCGCCCACCCCTGCACCCCAGAGCCACCTCCTAACCTGGGGCACGTCCTTACTATGTGCCCAACTCTGGGGGGTCGGCCTGTGTTCAGCAGTCCTCAACCCAGAGTGGCCCTGTCACCCGCTTCCCAGTGTCCCTGTCCAGCACGCGTTCCAGGGTTCACTTCCCACCACCAGGGTGGCCGGGGCTCCCGTATGCTTGGTCCCCTGCTGACACAGAATGGTGGGGGTGAGGAGGGGACTAGTCCTTGGTCCTGGTGTGAGTTTGAATTCCTGTTTCCCAAAGCCACCCCACACCACCCAGAAAAGGTGTCGCTGACCCTCCGAGTGCCCCTCCTTTGTGGGTGGGCCCCAGCCTGGCCTGTGAGCTCAGAGCCCCATGGGGAGCAGGCAGTTGCCCCCAACACCACCCGGCAGGGCACTGAGCATACCCGGGAACACAGATTGCGACTGAGTCGCCTTTTCTCTCCAGCCCCGGACATCGACCCTGCCTGGTACACGGGCCGCAGAATCAGGCCTGTGGGCCGCTTCGGACGGAGGAGAGTGGCCCTGAGGAATGCCCCGGAGCTGAGCCTGTGGCACCAGCGGTCGGCTTCCCCCTGGAAGGAGGCGCTGAGCCCTCCCAGGATGGGTGACAACCCAGCGCAGGAGGAGTAACCCCGGAGCCTCCCCCCAACCCAGGCCCCCTCCGCCAGGGACAACTTTCCCTTCAATCCTAATAAAAGCAGCTGCCTCATCTACACGCGTCTGTGTGGTGACATACCCGGAGGACACTCAGAGCCCAGTAGAGAATAAAGGAGCTGGAACCTTCTTGGTCACCTGCAGCCCCAGTGCCCTCCACTCAAGCCGCCCAAAGGTGGCTCAGGCTGCGCTCTGCTCCAGCCCAGAGGAGGGCAGCATAGCCCTTTCAGCTCCTGCCCCTCTCTCAGGCCCCGCCCCTCTCTCAGCCCTGCCCCTCTCTCAGGCCCTGCCGCTCACTCAGACCCTGCACCTGTCTCAAGCTCCTGCCGGTCTTTGATGGCCAGACACTCTTTTTTGTCCATGAACCCTTCTTAGGGATTAGCCCTAGTTTTCACCGGAACACTCCACATGTTGGGAAATTATGTGGAAAAGACAGACGTAAAACCACGTAGGATGCATGCCCAGAGACAATCAAGACGTACCAGGTCGCTCCTGGAAAACAGGGCAACAAGGGTGCAACACCTATCCCAAGTCGCTATTTGCACGGTCTGTCATTGGCATA
>NW_005871051.1:30614820-30643633 GCF_000147115.1 Myotis lucifugus
GAGCAGGTTTAACCACTTATTTCCAACAGGAAGCTCTGCCTGCACCCTGCTGGCAGGGCCGCCAGAGCCCACCCTGACCACAGGACTCCTGCTCAACTAAGCTCAGTAGGACCCAGGGTCCAGGACCCAGAGCAGGACCCCAGCCCCAGCTGTCCCAGCTCCATTTGCGGAAGGTGGTCCACGGCTCACCAGCCAGTGAGAGGAGGCAGAGCTGGCCCAGACCACCCAGATGGGGCTGTGCCAGGGGCAGCAGCTGGGGGCAGGGGGGTGCTCTTCTTGTCAGGTGGAGCAGTGACAGGGTCACTGGTGGTGACCGGCCCCCAAGAGGGCCTGAGGGAAGGACCTTCCCAAGGTGAATAGGATGTGGCTCAAGCCTGGCTCTGCCTCTAACCCACCAGCAGGGGCAGCACTCAGCACCTCTGGATACAGGGAAGCCGGAGGGCTGGACACCAGACAATTGCAGGCTGTGGCCTTCTGTGATGGGCTGACCTGTATCCCCAGAGTCCGTATGTGGAAGTCCTAACCCCAGGACCTCTTATGTGTCCTTACTTGGAAACAGGGTTATTGCCATAAATCCTTAAGATGAGGTTGTACTGGAATAAGGGGGGGGGGGGGGTGTCCCTGTGAAAGGGGGAATCGGGACACAGACAGAGTATGGAGGCAGAGATGGTGATGTCCCACCCGCCAAGGAGCACCGAGATTGCAGGAAACCACCAGAAGCCGGAGAGGCCTGGGGCAGCTTCTCTCCGGCCCCGGGGGAACCAGCCCTGCCCTCGCCTCACCTCAGGCCTCCAGGCTCCAGACGGTGGGACATGTCTGTTGTTTGACACTTTGTTAGGGCAGCCCTGAAACTCAATGTCTTCTGTCCCTAGAGAGATGAAGATGCAGACGATTTTATGTTTCTACGTCTCCTCATTATGAAAGTTTTCAAACATATGAGAACGTTTGAAAGTGATTACAGTGACCCTCACATGCCCGTCCCTTCGCTCCCACAGTAATTACTGTGTTTACTCTCATCCCCTTCTCTCTGCCCTTGGGAAGGAAGCTGCGGACAGACGTCACGACATTCCCCCTACATAGCTCAGCACATTTCTCCCCCAGATAAGAACATCTCGCACGTAATCACAAGATGACTAGCACCCTGAAAATTATAATAGTTCCGTAATGTCACCTAGTGCGTCGTCAGAGATCCCCAAGGTTGCCAGGAAGTCTTCATCGTCTTTTTTTATAGGCTCCGGGCTACAGCCACACTGCAGTTCGTTATTTCTCTGTAGTGCCTGCTCTTTTTATTGGTTGTGACGTTGACTTTCCGTCTTGTAGGATGATCCACGCAGGTGATGGTTCCCTGTGGTGCTGTTATCCTGCTCTTCTGTCCCGTGTTCCCCACCCTGAGAGGTGGATTCGGCCACTCCCTGTGGGCACGGGTGCTCCCCATGCTTTCTGAGGCTTCGCGTCTGATGGAGGGGCCTGGGCCACTCTGACAAATGCCAGGTCCGACTGTTTATTTGCGGAAGATCTTCCAATTATAAGGGTTTTCTGTGCAACCACAGCGGGCCCTAGCCCGGTTTCCCAAAGAGCTCAGCCCCTGTCCCTCTCCGAGCCCCCAGTAATGTGAGCACCGCTAACATTCTCGCCAGTGGCAGCACTTACATTATGGGTGGCACGTGGTGACTCTCCAACGCCTTCAACACATGCTCACCAGCGTCTTCAAGAGGAGACATTTCTTTCTTTTTTTTTCAACACCTTACAGATACCTTTTTAAAATATGTTTTTATTTAATTCAGTGAAAGAGGCAGGAAGAGAGAGAGAGAGAGAGAGAGAGAGAGAGAGAGAGGAGAGAGAGAGAGAGGAGAGAGAGAAACATCTATGAGAGAGAAGCATGGATTGACTGCCTCCTGCATACCCCCTACTGAGCATGGAGCCTGCAACCCAGGCATGTGCCCTGACTGGGAATCAAACATGCGGCCTCTCAGTGCATGGGACAATGCTCAACCAACTGAACCATATTGGCCTGGGCTGGGCCAGATAATTTTTGATTCTCAAATTGTCCTAAGTGTAGGTAGTAAATAAATTTTATAAGAAGCATAGGTCCCTGGGTCACCCCTCTGGGCAAAGGGGGCTCTTCCAGGGGAGTCAGAGGAGACACAGTCAATAGAAACAGGTCAGCAGGGTTGCTCCGAGGTGCCACTTACCAACCTCTCTGCGTCTCCTGCCTCCACCACGTGTGTGCACACACACACACACACACACACACACCAGCTCTGAGAGAACCCAGGTCCACACCCAGGCTAAGAAGGGTTGGAGCAGCTTCCTGGGCTGCGTGCAGTCAGTGGGCTCACAGACTGGCCTCCCGGGACCCAGTGAAGTTCTGGAACCGTTTATCCGAAGCAACGAATGCCTGCCCGCCCCATCGCCACCCTCCGCCCCCCCTTTGTGCTCCAGGACCACTGCCCCCCGCCCCACTCCACAAGTTCTGGGAAGGGCTGAGATGAGGTGGGTGAGCACTGGCACAGAGAGCCTTCCATAATTGTGTCAGCCATAGTGGAGGCTGTTTCTGGCCTTTTTCTTTAGATTTTAGGGGGAGGGAGGAATAGTTCCTATCTTTTTGTTGGACACACATTTGTTGAGCACCTGGTGTGTGTCAGACACTGTACCAGGCACTGGACACCCGAGAAGGAAGGACAGACAGCACCTCTGCCCTCACAGCAGTCCTCCACCATGCCCGAATAGTGAGTTCACCAGGGAGGCCTCAAAGCAGAGCTGCAAACCAATTTAACGAAAGCCTCGGTTGGGCAAGGGGTGCTGCTTGCCGGGCTGCCAGGTGATCCCAATGCAGGGTTGAGTCCCACCTGCCTCTTGAGTAACAGGAGAGGGAAAGGGAAGATCACATCCCAGGTGATGGAGAACCCGGGCCCCAGACCACAACGCATCCCAGCCACTGGCAGGGGGGCCTGGTGGAAATGAGTCCAAGGGCGTTTTAATAATAGATTCTAGCACAGCAATGCTAGTTTGACAAGACGGGAGTAAAATAGACATCGATGTAAGGGCATCCTGTCAATGTCATCCTTACTTCCATACTTCTGTCCCATCTATCAAAGCATCAGAAATTTCTCTGAACGCCTTGCATTTGGGAGTGAAGACTCGGGACCTGGGAGCAGCCTGGTTGGTCTTAACACATTGCAGACGGATCACGAGAATTCTCGCGGTTTCTGTTCTAAGGCTTGTGGCCAATCACGAGAATTCTTTAAAAAGATATTCGTTTGTAAGAACATGTAATAAATAACTTCAAATGCAATGGGTACTTAATTTTAAAGCATGCCTTTAACATTTATGTAAAACGTTTTTTGTACTCATTCAATAGAAACTTATCTGGCCACTGGGTAAAGCTAGCAATAAAACCACTGGTCCGTTAAGTGATGGTAGATCGCCATCTAGTGGCCAGGGGAGCAGAGGGAATAATCTTGTGAAAAACTGTCCAACTTTACTACATACAGTTAGAAACTGCAACACATATTGGAATAGGTTATCAGATTTCGCCTGTGAAATTATCTTCAAAAAACATTGTCTAAGGTAGCCCTGGCCAGTGTTGCTTGGTGGTCACCAAGATTACCGGTCAGGGCACATGCCCAGGTTGTGGGCTTGATCCCCCGCAATAGGCAACCAATCGATATTGTGGATGTTTCTCTCTCATCAATGTCTCTCTCTCTCTTTCTCTCTCTCTCTCAAAATCAATAAAAACATTTAAAAACAAACCACCAAGGTATCAGGCCCTTTTCTTTATCTATCCCTTAGCTTTTCTCAAAGGTCATGACAAGAAAGCGCCTTGGGGCATCTGCTCTGATTGTGTCTAGAAAGGTCCCATGGAGTGTCCTTTAGAATAAGCACCAGGGCAGTCTGAGTGGCGGGACACCTGGGCTGTTTCCATCTCCCCAGGACAGAAGCCGGGTCTTCCAGGAGCCCACTCCCTGCCATTAGGATAACGCCTGCCCAGGTGTGATGATGCAGAGAGACTCAGGCACCTGGCTGATGGGTGAGCGAGGGAGCAGTAGCCAGAACTTAGGAGGGAGGCTGTGACCTTTGGCAGGGACACAGCCATGCTGTGATGTCCTTCCTGAGGGTGGAGCCTAGACAATGCCAGGCCTCCATGGCATGATCAGCCCCCTAGAAAAAAGAGAAGGCCTCAAAGGGGAGAGATGGAGCCTAGACAATGCCAGGCCTCTTTGGCGTGATCAGCCCCCTAGACCAGTGATGGCGAACCTTTTGAGCTCGGCGTGTCAGCATTTTGAAAAACCCTAACTTAACTCTGGTTCCGTGTCACATATAGAAATTTTTTGATATTTGCAACCATAGTAAAACAAAGACTTATATTTTTGATATTTATTTTATATATTTAAATGTCATTTAACAAAGAAAAATCAACCCAAAAAATGAGTTCGTGTGTCACCTCTGAGACGCGTGTCATAGGTTCGCCATCACTGCCCTAGACAATGCCAGGCCTCCATGGCGTGATCAGCCCCCTAGACAATGCCAGGCCTCCATGGCATGATCAGCCCCTGCCAGGGCCCATCACCAGCCGAGCCCCACTTGCGATCCAGGCCCAGGGGCCGGGCTGATGTCTCTATAAAGGGTGGATGAGAGCAGAGAGCAGACAGGAGGGGCCCCTAGAAATGCTGGTGCCCTTTAAATGCCAGGAAGTTCAAAGCCAACGGGATCGGAAATTTTCCATGTGTCCCTCTGTCCATTCTTACCATCAGTATAGCGAAGCCACCCTTTTTAGATGGTAACAACATCCTGTTTAAGATTCCAAACCTGCTTATCCTAGTCCCAGAGGCGAGGATGAAAACCAACATCAACCCCCCAAAACAGCCCCTCTGACAACTCCCCCTGCCACTGGGGCTCAGCTCCCACAGCGACCTCCTGGCCTCTGTGAAGGGGACAGGCAGTGATGAGGCTGGTGTGCCTGTGTCACCACTGGAGAGATGTCCTGTGCCACCTTTGTCACTGCCTGCTGCCTGAGCTGCCTCCCGAGTCCCTCACCACAAGCCCCCTAGGACGTGTGCAGCAAAACCCCCACCTTGCAAATGCACCAGAGACAAGGTTATAGAAAGCAGTTTAATTTTTTTAGAAAACCACCACTCCATTTCCCCTGGCACTGCCACCTCCCGCTGCACCTGCTCCGTCCTCTCCCCACTCCCAGATGCAGGTAGGCCTTGCCCAACACCAGGTCCCTGTTCCCTCTGACCCGTTTCATTCCTCGGAGGCGGGAGCAGCAGGGTGGATGGGCAGCCAGGCTGGACAGGTGCGCCCGGCCTGGGCACTGGGACTCAGTCTGTGTCTGGGTGCAGGCGGTGAGGCCATGGACACCGGTCCTCTCCTGAATGACTCCACGGGCTTTGGGAAGTGGTTCTTCGGAGAGATGCCGGCTTCCGGGCACCCCCGGGAACTCGCCAGTGTGAATGGAGAATCAGAGTCATGTACCACCGTCCACATGGCGCTTGGGTCAGGCTGGGGGGCTCCTCCTCGAGACCCTCCTGGAGTGGCTGTGGCTGCCTCTAGCGGGCGCAGCACTTGGCCCGCCCCATGGGCCCCTGGTTCAGGGCCAGCCGGGCACCTCCCCGCCGTGTCTGGTCCTCCTTCCTCTCCGCCCTCTGCAGCAGCTCTCGAGCTGTGAGCACAGACAGAGAGGGTGGTGGGATGAGGGAGCCCCCAGCTCTGCACAGCCCTGCACATCACCCGTCCTGGGGCCCCACCCCTCGCTGACATTCACCTGGAGCCATGAAGCTCGGCCCCGACTCTCCCGCTCACCTTCCAGTCCCTAGTGACATCCTGTTGGGTCCAGGACGCCAGAAAAGAAGGCCCGATGAGGCAGAGCCCGTGATGGCCCCACCCCCGGGCTCCCTGGGGCTCCCTGGGGCCCTCACTCACCAATGGCGCTGAAGGCTTCGGTCACCTGGTGGTTGAGTCTGGCCGAGGTCTCCATGAACAGCAAGCTCTGGCTCTCTGCAAACTCCTTGCCTTCCTGAGGAAACAGCCACAAACCCGCAGCACTCGCTCACAAAGCGTTCCCTAAGACGCTAGCCGACACTTTCTCTTCACCTATTCAACACCACACGTGGCTCGGTCACCATTGCCATTTGGGGGTTTGGTTTGGTTTTGTCTCCAGCTTGTGTGAGGCCTAAGTGAGCCTCCCAGCAGCAAGCCCCCCCAGCAGGCGCAGCCCTGGGGCTGACTCCGTGCTGTGCATTGGTGCTCCCGGACGGGGCCTCCCAGGACTCGGGTCACGAGGGCTGGGGGCTCCCCATACAGGCCCCTGCCCACATCTCCCGCAGCTCTTACTCCTCCAGGGTGGGTGCTTTTAGAAGAATGACAGCTATTTAAATTTTCTATCCTTGCTCAGTTCCTGGCAAAGAAAATTGACTTCTTCGTTTGAGCCTTCTTCACGAATGTATTAGACACAAGGAAAAATCTGAAAACCCACATCTCTCAGCGTGGGTGGGTGTGGGGGGTGTGGGTGTGCACGTGAGTGGGTGCGTGAGTGTGTGCAGGCAAACACAAGTGTATGCGTGAATGTGCGTGTACCTGTGGATGTACATGTGAGAATGTGTGTGTGCATACGTGTGGGTGGCTGTGCATACGAGGGGGGGTCAGGGTCACTCCTTTCTCCTCCTGGTGACATAATGACCCGTCCCCAGCTTTACCTCGAAGGTCACCTCCCGCTCCTCGCTGAGGTCTGTCTTGTTGCCGACCAGCATCACCACGACTTCTCCAGGGAGGAACTCCCGCTCCAGGTCCTTCAGCCACTGCTGAGCCTTGTGGAAAGAATCCTCAAAAAGGAAAAAAGAACCTCAGACAAATCTTACGGGCAGTCTTCATCAGCTATCCCAGGAAAGGAAAGCAGGTGTCCATGCCACATTGTATAAAGCATGCTATGATCCTATTGACATATGACAGCCCCCCCCCCCCCCCACGCACCCAACCCTACCCCACCCGGCCTGACCCATGAGGAGGATATCTGCTCGGTCTGGGCCACAGGGACCTCTTCCCCCACCAACAGTCCCAGGAGGCTAGACAGTGCCCTGCGGACCAGGTAGTGGGGCTCCTGCCCCGGGCCCCACGTAGCCCCTTCCCTCCCTGACCAGGCCCACCTGCTTCCCAGAACTCACTTCCCTTCCCTTCCTGCTCACCTGCCCCGCCACCTCCCTGCCCCCACCCACCCAGCAGGGCTATCCCTGCTCTTTCCTCCACATTCTGCTAGAACCTTCCTGCAGGAAGCCTCCATGACTCCCCCCGAGCCCCACCCTTCCACTCTCCTGCTCTAGGTGTCTGCTCACTGGTATTTAGCATCTGCCCTGATGATATTCCGTGTGTGGGATGTGCAGCCAGAGCTGTGCCTCCCTGTTTCTGTAACACCCCCTAACCAATAGCACCCCTAACCAATGACATCTGCAAAGACCCTTTCCCCAAATAAGGCCACACTCACAGGCTCTGGAGGCTAAGATTTGGGCGTAGCTTTTGGGAAACACAATTCCACCCACTGCAGACACAGGGCAGGGCGAACACAGGCAGATGCCTTGCGACGGGCGTGGAGACACGCCGGGCAGGGAGAGCCTTACCTTGCTGGTGATGTCGTACACCAACAGCGCTGCGTTGGCGCCCCTGAAGTAGAGGTGGCAGACGCTGTGGTACTTTTCCTGGCCAGCCGTGTCCCAGATCTCAAACTTCAGAGACGTAGCACCCAACTCCACCACCTTCGTGAAGAACGCACCTGGAACACGGAGGCCCAGGGCAGCTTTATCTGGAGGACCCGGCCTCCACCCACCGTTCAGGCCGGGCCGGCGCGAGGCCTGGGCTCAGCGAACCATTGGGGACACGTGCTTCCTGCCGCCCACAGCCACACACACACACACACACACACACACACACACACACACACGGGAAGGCTGAGCAAACACCTCTTCTGGAAGGTGGCAGTTTCCATCAAGAGCCAAGTGTCGCAAATAACTGCTGCAGACACTTCATAGACACACGGAGGCTTTGGGTGGGGACATAGGCTCCAGGGCCCTAACTCACAAATCTGAGCTTTGCTTGCCAAGGTGATGTGACTTTCACATCGTTGTTGGTGGCACCAACCAGAGTGTGTGGGGTGTGTCATACACAGAACAAGACAGGGGTGAGGAGGGGGCAGGAGAGGGGCTGAGGGCGGGGGCAGGGGAGCCAGCAGAAGGGGATGGGGGCGCCAGTCAAAGCTGCTGCCCTGTGCCCACCCAGACCCTGTGTGGAGTTTGAAGCCTGTTGGGAGATTCTTGAAATTAAAACTTTCACTGCAAGGCAGAGAGTTAGTTTCTAGGGCTGCTGTAACCAATTACCACAAACTGGGCAGCTTAAAACAGAAATATATTGCTTCCATTCTGGAGACCAGAGGTCAGAAATCAAGGCGTCATGGGGTAGGTTCCCCCCTAAGCTCTGAGAGAGAATCCTTTCCATGCCGTCTCCTGGCTTTGGTGGCAGCCGGCCCCGTCCGCGTTCCTGTGCTTGTAGACACATCACCCCCGTGTCTTCCTCCGGGTTCACATGGCCTTCTCCCCGTGTCTCCGAGTTCCGACGAGGTCCCAGTCGGTGGACTCAGGGTCCACCTGCAATCCAGCACAATCTCATCTTAACACCCCTAACCAATGACATCCGCAAAGACCCTTTTCCAAATAAGGCCACACTCACAGGCACTGGAGGCTAAGATTTGGACTTGGCTTTTGGGAAACACAATTCCGCCCACTGCAGACCGAGGGCTGGGTCAGGATTTCAGCACAGAGCTGGTCACATCATGATTCTCTCATGAGACTCTAGTTTGGGGAGACCGCCAACCAGGTCCTCTGCCGGCACGTCCCACATTTTCCTGCTTGTCCAGGAGCTTGAATCAGATAAACTCCCTATGTGTATGGACCGAATGTTTGTGTCCTCGCAAAATTCACAGGTTGAAGCCTAATCCCCAGTGTGAGGGTATGAAGAGGTGGCCTTTGGGGGGTGATTAGGGTTAGATGAGGTCCTGAGGGTGAGGCCCCTGTGATGGGATTAGTGCCCTTATGGGGAGAGACTCAGAGAGCCCTCCCTCTCTCCTCTCCCTCCCCTCGTGCAGGCAAAAAGAAGAGGCTACGGTGAGTGCGGTTAGCTGGCCGCCACCTACACACCAGCAGAAGGGCCTCAGGAAGTAGGCACCTTGATCGCGACTTCCAGCCCCAAAACGGCGGTGCTTGCAGGCGGCCAGAGCAGACTGACTGGGTCAAACAAAGCCGCAGTCTCTGTCTCAACGTGGGGACTGATGGCTCCCCGCTCACGCGGGCTCATGGGCAGGAGGGAAATGGACACAACACAGCAGGTGCTCCGTGGGACTGATGTCCTGAGGGTGCAGGCCGGTGCAGGCCGCGAACGGGCCTTGGAGGGGCTCTGTCAGCTGCACGACTTGGCCCCCTTGCTTCAACCTTCTACAGCTCAGCCCCCTCTTCACCATGGGCCAGGGGCGCCCTCTGCCCAGGTGGCTGTCGGCTGCCACACGAAGCCCCCTGCCTGCCCTCTGCTCTCCCGAACGAGTTGGGAATGTCAGCTGTTACTCCACATCCTTCGTTCGTTTTCCACCACGTCGAGTCCCATTTCTGAATCTGATGTTGGTTGTGCCTTAAAAGTCGTCACTGCAGGTTGCACGTGGGCACCTCCTCCATTCAGTAGCCAAGCTCCTGACAGTTCCCTTTTTTGTCTGAAAATGATGACAGCGGCTCCGCTTCAATCAATAGAAAGTCCCAATAAATTTTCAAGGGGTTCGGGGTTTTCAGTGCAAGTGGCGATGAGGCAGGAGTGACTGAGTAGTTACAGAAGACAGAAGCTTGTCTTCCCCGGAGAGAAACACAGGCCCTCAAGTAGGCCCTGGGTGGGACTGAGGCGACCTTTAACCCCACCCCGTAGACTCCTTGTCTCCAACTCGGAAAAGAGCCCTCGTTTATTACCTTCATTTTCAGAAACCCACTGATACTCGCTATATTAGTGAACGAATGAATGGATGGATGAGTGAGTGAATGAGTGAACTCAGAGAAACAGATGGCTTGTCCATGGCAGAGTCCAAATTTGAAACCAAAGCTCTGATTCTGAGTGAGGTGGCTTTCCACCCCGCCCGCGGCCTCCCGGGAGGACTGGCGTAAAGAACATGCTGGGTTTCCTTATTTTGGGTGGGGACCGGGGTTTTCACTGCAGGCGGGATGTGAAGGAGGCCAACAGCCCAGCAGACCACATAGACCTTGACCTCTGGGAGCCCTATCCTGGAGTCTCTTTCAGAAGAGCAGTGAGAGGGTCGGCCCTACTGCCCCCGCCCCCCATCCCCTCACCCCCTGAATCTAGGCCCGGCTGGTAAATAGTCCAGGCAGAAAGGTGGCTGATTGCTCACAGGTAACCTGCCCAGGGCAGTGCTTAGCAGAGGGAGACTGGGCAGGGTGAGAGGCCCCTTGGCCAGGTGGCTGAGTGGCAGAGCCTGGAGGGCTGCTCCCTGGCTCCTCCCAACCCCCACTCGACACAATCCCCACACCCAGCCCCTGGGGCCAGAGGCCCTGACCCTAAAGCTCCACCCCTGCAGACTCCGCTGAGCTCTGGAGGCTGTTGTGCCTCCCCGCCGGGACCTCATCCCCTCCCTGCCCGGGCCCATGATGCCCGAGGCTCCAGACAATGTCTGCCCCGAGTGCCTCTCCCTGGGTCACGCCCTGGCTTCTCCCCTTGGAGACTAAGAAAGGGTGTCGGTCCGTCACTTACACCCCACGGTTGGCAGGATGCTCTTGAAGTCGTTCTTCACGTATCGGAGAGCCAGGCTGGACTTGCCCACAGAGCCGCTTCCCAGGAGGACCAGCTTGAACACGTGGGGCTGCCCCGCCCCGGGCTGGGGGCGCCCGTCTGCCTGCGCCATGGCCTGTGGAGACACACAACGTCCGCCACCAAATAACCTCAGCACCTTCACCCGCAGCACTGCCTCCCAGCGGAGGGCAGACAGTCTGGGATGGATGAACAGACAGAGGGACTGATGGAGCTCCAGGTCACTGCTCCGCTCTGCACCCCAACTCCTCATCTGGAAAGTGGGGGACCGAGCTCAGTGGTTAGAGCATTGGCCAGCTGTGAGGAATGTGAGCAGCTGTGTGTGGGAAGCGCGGCGGCGGTGCCCAGCAGAGACCACTGTACAATAAAGGGCTGCAGGCCCTGAGCAGTGGTGGGCCAGTTACCATATGGGCCGACTGTCCTCATTCCACAAATCCTCCCTTTTTAAAAATCTACTACTTTTTCCAAAAAGTGTCTGAAACATCTGGGAGGTAAAGTACTCTCTCTGTTCAGGGTGAACGGATTTAAAAAAAAAAAAAATCTAGCCCTTGCTGGCTTGTTCGTGGTTAGAGGGTTGGTCAGCTCACCAAAGAGATTCGATTCAGCCCCGATCAGGGAGCAGGGAGTATGCAGAAGGCTCTCTCTCTCTCCCCCCCCCCTCTCTCTCTCTCTCTCTCTCTCTCTCTCTCTCTCTCTCTCTCTCCTACCCCCTCTCCCACCCCCATCTATCATTCCACTCTCTTTTTAAAACAATCAATGGAAATACATACTCGGGTGAGGATTTAAAAAAAAAAACTACCTAAAAGGGGATGGTGTTTCAAAAATATCTGTCTAAAAAATGTTGTTGTTTCAAGGATCTCAAAACACGTTACCTTCCTGTGGTTCGGGAGACCCCGAACCCACCCTGAGGTGCCCTGCAGGAAAACAGCTCTGCGGTCAAAATAAGTTTGGGCAAACCCTGCATATGTGTTCACTGTGGAAACTTACAGACACAGAGCACATGGGGGGAAAGGAGACCATTCTATGGACCTCATGCAGGGTCACCCCCATCCACCACGGCCAGCCGAGCGCATCTCACCCACGTCCCAGATCCCCCAGCACAGAGATTAGTCTGAAGCAAGTCCCCGACATGCTGTTCTTCCATCTGCAGCTCTCAGTCTACATGCACGCATCCTTGTTTCCTTTACAATGTGTCTGTGGAGAAGCCAGAGCATCCCGTGGCTTCCTAGCCTGACTTGCTGATTGTATCCCTAGGTCGCCATTGACTGTGTTCCTGCGAGCCCTGTCTTTTCCGTAGTGTGGTGGTTCAAAACAGAAACCTGGTCAGATAACAGGCTATTTTTTGGCGAGAATGCTTCGTGAGTGTGGTGGACATTTCCCAGGAGGCAAATAGTGTGCAGGAGTCTCCTTGTGATGCTGCGACCACTGACGAGCATTATCAGAGCCTATTTTTAGGGGGCTGCAAAACGATGGCATTTTTAAAAATTTTTAATCCTCACCTGAGGCTGTGTTTTTATTGATTGTAGGGAGAGAGGAAGGGAGCCAGAGAGAGAAACATTGCTGCAAGAGAGAAGCATCCATCAGTTGTCTCCTGTAGTCATTCCAAGCAGGGATCGAACCCGCAACCTCTTTGGTGTACGGGTCAACGCTCAACCAACTGAGCCACCTGGCCAGGGCAATAGTGGCATTTTAACACCATTTGTCTTTGCTTATTACATGGATTGCTTCCAGAAAGAAGGACTTCCCTAAAAAATATCCAAACCCTCCACAGGCAGTCACCTGGGTGGAAAAGAGGGAGGCCCCCACCCAGGGTCGGGTGGGAAGAAGGAAGGGGAGGAAGTTTGGAGAGGAAAGCCGAGGTGGGGTGGGGGTGGGGGGCGTGGAGAGCAGTGAGAAGAGGACCAAGCTCCCCGGCGGTCCCAACAAGCACCACGGTTACAGACTGCCCTGGTCGCCCGCCAGGACAGACGAGAAGAGAGTTTGGGATGGAAATCTCAAAACAAACAGGACTGAGTCCTCGATTCCAACAAAGCTGTCCTAAATAGAACGTGACTGGAGCGTGGTGGGCCCAGCAGAGCAGGGGCACGGGCTCTCCCACGCCTGGGGAAGCGGGGTCAAGTAACAGGTCTGGAACGCCCCTCAAAGGGACACTCTGGGGTTTCACCATCCAGTGTGATGCCTCATGGTACGAACGTATGACGTTTCAGAGAGGGGTTAGGGAGATAAAAGTGCTTACATAAAAGTTTTCCATCCATGTTTTTCTAAAGCTCCCCATTATCTGCTGTGGAGACTAAAAAATATATTACTACTTTCTCTCCCACCTTCTCAGTTCCTCTGGCTTGGCTACTCATCCAATTAACAGAGACAGATTAACAGGAGAAAATCAAAGTTGTTAACACACATGCACAGGGAATTCACATAGACATGAAAACCCCAGACAGTGAGGGAACATCAGGGATATGAGACATTTTTGGACAAAGGAGTGAGAATGGGCGATTTACAGGTAGTTGACACACACACACACACACACACACAGGCACACGGCAGGAAAGCCCCAGGGACACTGGTTTCCAGCGAGCAGGCCTGGAGTCTTCCCGACTAGAGTGAGGGCAAAGGTCCTTAAGGTCGTGAAGCCAAGCCTCCCTTCCTGAAGCAGGTTTGTCTAAACCTCTTCAGGGTCAAAAGTTCTTTTTGAGTCTTTTCTTTCTTAATAAACAGCTTGAAATCCATATCCCAAAAGGTAGCTTCAAGACGGCAAAACTCTGCTTCCCTTCACTGATGAGGCTGAGGACCACCGCTATGATTTTGTCCATTTTCTTCACAGAAGTAACAGTGCCTCTAATAACTAATGGAGGGAGCCCAGCCGGCATGGCTCAGTGGTTGAGCGTCAACCTATGAACCAGGAGGTCATGGTTCGATTCCCATGCCTGGGTTGTGGGCTCGATCCCCAGTGGCGGGCATGCAGGAGGCAGCCGATCAATGATTCCTTCTCATCATTGATGTTCCTATCTCTCTCCCTCTCCCTTCCTCTCTGAAATCAATAAAAATATATTTTATAAATAAATAACAGAGGGAGGGGAGCGAGGAAGAAAGGGAGGGAGGGAAGAAAACACAGGGTACTGTGGAAAACAGGAAAAGGCAAATAACCCATCAAAACACCAATGTTTTGAAACATTTGCCTGAACTGAGAAATTTCTTGGAGCCTGAGGCCGAAGAGGAGTGACTTGGGAAGGAGCAGGGTCTCCGCTGAGAATTAGCAGGGGCGGGCTCTAGGAGCAATCTGGTCTAGACCTGCCCGGGTCTGCCTGGTCCTGCTGGGGTGTCGGGGCTCTGGGCGCCCAGGGTTCCTGCATCCCACAGACCCACCGGCACTTGGTGAGGGTGCTGGAGGAGCATTCTGCTCTCGGAGAGCCCACCCACCCGTGCAGAACTCCAAGCAATTCATTCACAGATTCTGACCCCTGGTAGGTAGAAAATGAAACCCAAAGGCAACGTACACAACCTGAAAGTGGGAAAGCACCTGAAAAGCCAGCTGGCTTCCGGGAATGAAATTTACAGCCCTGGGGATTCAGCAAGTCCAGACTCCCGCGAAGCCCAGAGAGATAGCAAGAGGTCAGAGTTCAACATCACCAGAGAGTTTCCAACTACTCTCCGTCAAATACACCGGGACGGCCTGGGGGAAGGGCTGCTGATCTGTTCGCTTCTCTCTGTTGGGGGTGATACAAATCTCCCTCGGCTGGCGGCCTCCTCTCTGGTCCTGCAGCTGCCAGCCTGGCCCCGATCATGTGTCCAGTCCCCATAAATAGCATTTAATAAAACAGACTTCATGGGGCCCAGGTCCTGCTCCTCTTCTCCAGTGAAATTATCTCAGTTTTAACTCTACCTTAATTCGTAGAACTAATTTTTTAATGACTTATTGCTCTTGCTGGGCTGTAACCTCTAATGAGATTTAATTTATATAATTATTTTGTTAATATCTGCTCCCTCCCACTGGGCTGCAGCCACTCAAGAGTGCATGGACTGTATTCCTGGGGCACACAGTAGGTGTTCCATAAATATCTCAGAAACCCACACGGACTCACTTAGCAAGAAGCCCTCATTGGACAGACGTGCTGTTTCCAGAGCATGGTTTGCACAGCCAGTCACACCAGGCAGCCCGGCACGTGGTGAACTGGTACAGGCAAAGCAGGGAGCAGAAGGGCCTCCAGCCGCTCAGCTCCCAGTGGCCAAGAAAAGTAGCAAGTGACTCACTCAAAGGCCACCCTGTGAGGGTGCGAGGGTGAGGAGCGGAGCTTATTGAGCCGGGCTGCCCTGAGCCTCCTATGGAGCTGAGCAGGAGGACTCTGGGGGCCCCTGCATTACCCCGCCTTACTGGGAGCCAGCAGCTCCTCTAAGACAAACAGGCAGAATTAGGAGCCCAACGGCGGCCTTCACACCCACACGAGATGCACTGGGCCCTGGCGTGACTTCAGCGAGTCAGGAAAGTGCAGGACTCACTCCTAATGCACAGCATGGAGTTTACAGCTAACAATACTGCATTTTATACCTCGAAGTTGCTGAGAGAGTAGATCTTCAATTCTCACCACAAAAGAACAGTACTTAAGTGACAGGCTGGAGGTGTTACCTGACGCGATGGTGGTCATCGTGTTGCAATAGTGAATACAACATGTTACGCCTCTTAACTTACACTGTCTCATACATCAGTTACACTGGATAGAACCGGGAAGGGGGGATCCTCGAGCTTTCTGTGCCTCCTGGGCTCGTACGTTGTTTCTGGCTGGAAGTTCTTAAGGCACCTGCTTAGGCGCGGGTGGTCCATTGACTGGTGCTGTAATTATTACTTTCTGTAATACACAGAAAGTCCTGACACACCTGCAGTGATGCGTTCTCACGCATCGATAGCCCTCAAGTTCTCCTTGCTATCTTTGTGTACCAGTTAGTAACATTCTTCTTGAGTCAAGAAAATCTTTAGCCCAAAACATGTTTTAATTAACCAAAGTAGGTGGACTATGAATGCCTAGACCATTTCTGAAATTCCAGGTGCCTGTGTCTTACTCCTTTGGCAATGATACATCTTTGTTGAAAAATATTATTTTACTATCAGTATAAATACATCATGCTCAATATGAAAAAATTAAATTACTCATAATCCCATGCCCTTAATACAACCAGGAATAGCATTTTGCTTACTTTCTTCTAGTTTTTTAATGAATCATAAAAACAAACAAACCAAAACCCATAGTTTTAACATATACTTTTGTATCCTACCTTTCAAACAACAACATCTATCAAAGGCAGTTTTGCACATTGCTACATATTATGTATGTTCAATGACCATGTAACATTCCTACAACTATTCTAATTTAATGAGCCATTTTCCTACCACTGGAGCATCACTAGGTTTTAATTCTTTTCTCTGTAATGAATCAGCCTCAGTGAGCATTTTTATGTATAATTTTTGTGTGATTACAGTTGTAAGCTTTCGCTAATCAGAGGTTGAAGCCCTCTGTTCAGAGCGAAAATTGAAAACTCCAGGCCTGACCCCACCTCCAGATCTTAATCAAGGCGGGTCTTTGAAGTCTGTAAGGGAGAAGCTCCAGGAATGTGGACTGGGGAGCAGGGCTAATAGACACTCTCTCTAGCATCTCCGTTTGGGGCCTTTCATTCCTTACAAGCCTCCCTCCTGCCCACCACAGCAAAAGGAAGGGCTGCAAGCTACCTAGTCGGGGAGGACATTCCAGGGCGGGGCTGGCTCACTGAGTCTCCCATCAGGCGTCCCTCGAGTGACCCTCCCAGCACGGAAAGAACTGAGATTACTGTGAGGTTCCCGTACTGACTGCGCACCTGGATCCTCCTCGCTGCGAGCACTTTACCCGCAAGGCCTGTCACTGCAATCTAAGCAGGAATCTCCTGCCAGGACCCCGACCTCCCTGAGCCAGGTCCTACACGGCACTGTGGCCCTCGGTCCCACAGACTCCTTCCCCTCACTGTGCCCTTGTGATCATTCATGTGTGGGTACACAGACAGACACACACAGACACAATTATCCGCATAGAGAGACACACACACAGACACACACAGAGATAGACACAAACACACATACACACACAGAGACACACACACACACATATATACACACACGCAGACACTGCCAAGTATATAGAAGTTTAAACAATGACTCACGTGTTCCCAGGCCTGGTCACTTCCCGGGAGGCTGACAGGCCATCATAACCGGGCCTGCGGGGCCCCTACCTGCCTCCCTCTGCCCTGGGGAAAGGTCGGCTTCCCGTACCAGGCAGCCGGCTGAGCGGTGGCCAGGGCAGCTGGGTGGGTGGAGGCCGGGCTCCAGCAGAGATGGGGGAGAAGCAGCCCAGCCCCCGCCCCCCCGGTCCCTAAGACAGGCCACTTCCTTCTGCCAGGCTCCCAGGGCAAGGTCCTCTGGTCACGTGGCCACCTAGGTGGAGGCTGGACCTTAGAGCGGGCCCAGCAGCAGCACCTGGGCGCCCAGCCGGAAGTGAGCCTCCTGTCAGGGGTTTGTGTCACCTGATGCCCCCAGTTCCTGAGCCTCCTGGGGGCCTCATTTCAGCTCCTTCCTCGGGCTGCTGGCAGCTTTGCCCACTCGGCAAAGGAGAGAAGGCAGAGAACTCGGTCCTTCCACGGACAGCGGGAGCCAGCTCCTGGGGACCTGCACCTGGAATCAGACGCCAGCCAGGCGGGCTGGGTCGGGTCAGATGACAGCTCCTGGCCGGGTGCCACCTGGGGACAGGGTGCTGTGGGTCTCTAATGCCATCTGCCAGCTTTGTCACCCTCCAACCTGACTGTGTTCCTCTGTGGAACCAGGATCTTGGGAGCCATTGCAGAAGCCCGCCTACCATAGTGCCCGAGCCAAAGCGCCCAGGGAAGGCGCGCCACGCCCAGGTGACACACAGGGAACCAACACCTGGGGCCTCGGGCTCAGGCTCAGGCTGAACCCAAACAACCTACTGGCCCCTCCCCTCGTCGAGAGGCCCAGGGGCACCACGGACACTGAGCTCAGATACCCAGGAGGCTGGGCTCCTCGCTGCTGTGGTCTCAGGGGTGCCCAACCTGCAGTCTGGGCAGCCGTTCCCTGAAACCTGCAGGGCCCTCCCACAGGCACTCAGCACGCCGCTGCCCCTCTGTTCCCCCACCTCCCAGGCGAGGGCGCTGGGCCAGAGGCTCCCTGTGGCCACCGCGATCGGGTCTCAGCACCAGAGCCACCAGGAGGAAGAACCTGAGTCAGAAGACCCTTCCCTTGCAGACATGCCAACGGGGAGGGGAGACAGAACACAGGCGTCCTGACCACCACCCCACCCGGACGCAGCACTGTGCACACCAGAGCTTGTTGTGGGAATTAAGCAAAAATGACGCGTAAGCGAAGTACTTGCATGGCACAGTTAGCTCTTGGTACGTGGCTATACGGACCTTACTTTCTCTCTGGCACTTAATCAGCTTTCCTGCCTCCGCATGAACAGGGAGAGTTCCCTCTGCGCCGCCTACCCAGGCTGCTGTACAGGCAGCGTGCTCTCAGCTTATCCCCCTTTCGAAAGAAATGCAAAATTACAAAATTTTAGAGCCAGGAGGACCCCTGGGGATTGTCTGGTCTGAGCACCCTCCCGGTGTCTACAGAATCTTGGCAACACCCCCACCCATGGACTCTTCAGTCTCTGCCCAAAGGTGACAGGGACGGGATCGCCTGCCCCGAGGCAGCCACGCACCTGGCTCCTTTCCGGCCATCCCACACGGGTCTTGTATAACTTTCCACCCAGCTCCCGCCCGGGCCACTCAGCCAGAGCCTGCTCCACTGTTGCATAAACATTTCTGAGCCTCTCAGAGCAGCTCTCAGGGCTGTGGCCCCCGCTGCGCTCAGACCCATGGCTCCCTAGCTCCTGTGAAGAGACCCGGGGTGGCTCAGATTGTTAACTAACGCATCTCCTTTCCAGTGGGCATGCCCGGTGGCCCTGCTCCTTGGATATGTGAGAAGAGGGGCTCCCTTCCTCCGTGCGGCTTCCATGCAGAGCTCTCGTTAAGGAAGGAACTCGTAGTGTGATTGCTATCTGAGGTGCAGATCTTCCAGAATGCTCTTATCTGCTGAGACCTTGCAGATAAGCAGGAATGGTGGCCTGCCTTGCCCCAAACCTTCATCCTCGCTTATCTCAATGGAAAATTCCAGCAGGGATTTCTGAACTCCAAGTGAAATTCCTCCCCTCAACAATGGGTGTGGTGCTTGGCTGCTGGCCAGGCCGGGCAGAGCGGGGCAGAGCAAAGTCCAAGGCCAGCGGTGACAGGACAGGTGCCCACACAGAGGCCACCCCGGGTCACACACGGCGCTAAAGGAGCAGAGGGCACAGGCAGGAGAGACCCGCTCACCTGCCCAGGTGGAAGGGGAAGGGTCAAGGGATACTCCTCCCAGGAGGAGATGCTGACACACGGATGGACAGACGAATGGATGGAGGAGAAACTGGCCCAGAGGCCAAGAGGAGGAAAGGCTTTCTGAGCCCCAGAAGCAGTGTGAGTGGTGTGAGGCCTGGCGCGCGGCGCTGTGGGACGCAGGGGACACTGTCACCAAACGCGGAGTCAGGGTGGGTGGCCAGAGGGATGAGGGTGGAGAGGCCCAGTCCAATTCCACGAACACTAGAATCAACGAAAACAGAGTACCTACCTTTCATTGAGTGCCTACTCTGTGCCTGGCACGGTGTAAGTCCTTGCCTTAGAGCAGCCGTGGGCAAACTACGGCCCTCGGGCCAGATCCGGCCCGTTTGAAATGAATAAAACTAAAAAAAAAAAAGACCGTACCCTTTTATGTAATGATGTTTACTTTGAATTTATATTAGTTCACACAAACACTCCATCCATGCTTTTGTTCCGGCCCTCCAGTCCAGTTTAAGAACCCATTGTGGCCCTCGAGTCAAAAAGTTTGCCCACCCCTGCCTTAGAGCATCCTTCTCACAGCCACGCCACCCTGCGGGCCACACCTGAGGGCCCTCTGCTGGCCTCTTCCAGCCCTGCCCCTCCTTGTGGGCGAGGCGTTTCTATCCTGAGACAGTAGATTTCCCTGCTCAAGGAGCCAAATCCCACTTCCAGGGCCTGCACGCCTCTGCACTGGGTGCACCCTCCCAACCAGGCCACCAGCATGTGTGCCCAGGGCCCAGGGACCAAGAGGCAGCCAACAGTGGGCAGCATGTGCAGAGATACAGGAAGACTTGATAAATGAAGACACTTCACGTGTTCCCAGACCAGAGACTGAACACCCTGACGCTGACACTTCCGCTGACTCCGTTTAATGCAGCGTGAGTTAGCATCTCATTAGCATGCTTGATTAAACACCTGCACCACAGGCTGTGGCAGCCCGGCTACGCCTCATTTCTTGTCTCGGTGGGATAATACGTGCATCCCTGCTTAACGCGCATCCCTGGTGAACAGCACACAGAGCTGAGTGTCAGCTCTTTCGTCCTGACTTCTGGTCGGGGTGCCTGGCCCATGTGCCTTTAATGTGGTCACTGGTATGGTTCTGCTCGAGTCCACCATCTTCTGTGCACGTTCTATCTCTTCCCACTGCCTTCATTCCTTTCTTCCCCCTTTCCTTCTCCTTTTGATCTAATGGAGTATTTTTAGTATTTCATTCTATCTCCTTTCCTGGTTTCTTAAGTCTATTATAGCATATCTTTTTATTTGATTCTTTTTTAGAATTTCTAAATCTCTCCTGAAATTCACCACTTTCTTTGCCTGTTGTATGCACCTTTCCCAACAGAAGCGTCACCATTTCTGTCATCGTATTTCACACTCCTCATCTACTAATTCTAACAGCTGGTTAGTGTGTGGGTCTGATTCCATAGATGGTTTGTTTTGTTGTCTGTTTGTTGACCACAGGTCATATTTTCCTGTTTCTTCATCTATCTGGGGACTGTCACTGTGTGCTGAACGTTGTGAATGGCGTTTTGGCAAAGGCTGGAGATACCTTCCCTTTGGCGAGAGTGGACACCCTGCAGAGGCCCCGGCTGGGCGTGTGGACAGCACCGTTTCTGGAGACACGGGAATGTGTGTCCATGGGCTCAAGGACAGTGCGGCCTCAACCCAGCTGTGGTCCCACACTCAGCAGCACCTGGAACCCGGAGAGAATGGCTCGGTTCTTTAGTTCATCGAAGCTTTTAGCTGCACTCAATGCTGACAATAAAATTACCCACATGCCCAGCAGGCCGACACGCAGGAACCTTGTGAGAAATCGGAGCTGAGAGTGGGGGGTGGGATTGAGCTCCATCTCGATCAACATCTGAGGCCTGACTTTGTTGTATCTAAGCTCACCTGGGCTCCAGGCTATCGGATTCCCTTTTCTTTTCCTTTTTACGTGGTTCCTCAATTTTCACTGGGTTTCCTGACTGTCCTCCCCAGGAAAGAGACTCTGGAACAGACCCACCCAGCACCCACCCAGAAGGCCCACCTTCCATTCCTGGGCAGCCTTGGGTAGCATGACCAGCAGCAGAGGCCACAGGCCGCTGGGCCCATGTTCTCCCCGAGGGCGAGTGTGCGGGGGATGAGAGGGGGACTGAGATGCTCACAGCCACATTCAGAGGGAGCCAGGCAGGACTAAAGAATGATGCAGACCGAGGGAAAGCCCCGTCCTATGAGAAGTGGAACCACTATGCATATCAAGGTGCTGGGGCCGCTGTTACCAAGGACCACAATCTGGGCTCTCAAACCGTGGGAGATTATCTCACAGCTCGAGATCCAGGTGTGGGCAGGGCTGGCTCTTTGTGAGGCCCTGAGGGAGAATCTGTCCCGGCCTCTCCCAGCTGCCGGTGAATGAGGGAATGGATGGACACACTTCCTCTAGGGACTGACATAATTTGAGCAGCCTGCATTTTGATGGTTGCCCCCACAATCCATTCATCAACCATCCAGAAAAGCAAAAGCAAGTTCTTGCCCAAGACTGGGAAGCAGAAAGTTAATGATGATCCCTACACATGTGTGCCCACACAGCACACACAAACACAAACACAAACACACAAACACAATCATACCTGGGATGTGCAGCCGGTCTCGTCTCTTCTTTGTTCTCCTCTCCGTCGGGCACCAGCACGTCTTTGTCCCCTTATCTGGGCTTGCTCTGCATGGCCGTCCCTCCTTCTGGGACCAGCCCTGGCCCGTCCCTCAGCCCTGTCCCTTCCGTCCCACGCCCACTCTCCTCCCCAAGGCCAGAGGCCCTCCTCCTTCTTTGGAGGGGTGTCTCCTGTCTCTCCCCGAGAGGCAGCCAGAGGCTTTGGTCAACAACTAAGGTGCTGAGCAAGGATCCAAAGCCCCCTCTCAGCGTGACAGGACTGGAGTCCTTGGAGAGGACACAGAGAGGGCTTAAGGGAGAAAATATAATTTTCTCCTGCCCTTCTGAGTTCTGGGCTGAGGCCGTGTAATAAAAGGCAGAGGAATAAGAGAAAACAAACCGAAGTTTATTCATATGTATACCTCATGGGAGATGCCGAGGGGACATCGGTCACTCCCCGGTGGCCTAAGCCACGCGCTTAAATTCCATCTTCAGCTAAAGACAAAAGACAGAAAGAGCTCAGTTATGGGGAGGTCGCAGGAAAGGCACCGGAGCCGGGCAAGGCTGTTTGCAGCTTGTGCGCCTTCTCCGTGGATAAGAGTCCCTGCTGGTGTCGAGCTGTCTCCTCTCCCTGATTCCGGGAGGCAGACACCTTTACACTCGACGATATCCCTCATTCATGCACAGTGCTCTACAAAAGGGCAACTTCCACTGTTTTCTGAGCGTCTCTGTTTGCTGTTTCACACAATAATCAGCTCAGACTAGTCCTCACACCAGAGGCAGATGTTGGCTTCGTGGTTTAATACTTTCACCCTGAAGGCAGGAAAATCCTGGCCCCAGAGGCCAGGTAAAGCAAGGCTGACTGCACAGCTTCCTCTGCTACTGTTTCTTCCCCAGGGAATAAATCATATCTATCCATAAACCAAGCGTGCCTTCCTGATCGTCCCGGAGAGATCCCGGGTGTTTATGTACCTGACTCTTCACTCCGCTTGCCGCCCGGAGATCCACTGGAGATAGGAGCGCATCTTGCTCGTCCTGTTCTCCTGGCCGCGCGCTGCAGGCAGCAGGCTGCCAGGGGCTGGGGTTTCATGTGGTCGTTTCAACGCTCCTGTTTGTATTGTGACTACATTTTACTGTAAGAAAAATGTTTCGTGGGGAGAAAACCATGTAATCTTTGTCCTGCTCGAGACAAAGCTGAGTTTTATAAACTGCTTGTAGCAAATTTTTATAAACTGTTCTCTGTGTGGGGGTGTGGAGCACAGGAAGCAAACCAGTAAGTAGCAAACTATTTTTCTATTATGTTCCTAAAATAGATCAGAGGCTGGCACAAAGCGCTGCATCTTGGCCCAGACCCCTGAGCAAAGCCAGGCAAAGCGGAGGACCCTCCGGGATGCTTTCCATTGTTTGGTTCTATCTTAATGTAGAGAAAGAATTTCCAGATTTTTCTCACGAGAATGTCTTCAGAGCAGTACTCGGCATAACAAAAGCTTGGTGAAATGTTTCCTCTACTTAAAAATTGCCAAACCAAGGACACAGAATGCTCTTAAAAACCACTGTCAAAGAAGGAAAAAGATCTGCACCGCATGTGCCAATTTCCGCTTTGCAGGCTGGGCGGAGGAACTGATAAGGGTGGTGTTTGGCTCATCAGTCCAGTGCCTCCTCCGGGGGAGGAGCCGAGTGAGCTCACTGTACCTGTAGGTAGAGCAGCACCGTGAGTTTCTGCTCCCACGTCTCACCAGATGCACAATGTTTGCAAACTGCCTGGCTGCACGGGAACCTGCCCGAGACCAAGATCACCTGTGCGGTGCCGAACAGAAACAGACAAATCTAAACACAGCCCAGAATTCCCGGGCTCCGGGCTATAGGCACCCAATGACCACGAGCATAGCAACGCTGACAGGGAGAAGGGACCACGGGAAATGGGATTCACTGACAGAGGGGTAAACAAGACGTGAGCTTCGTGACTCCCCTCACAGCTGGCACAGTGAGCCGACCCTGACTGTGGGCCCATCGCCTCCTTATCTTCAGGTTCTCCTGTTCCCTGTGGCCGTTCTGCAGGAAAACAGCATGCCACAGGTATCTGGGGTCCCACAGCAAGTGCCAGGGGCACTGATGCAACTCCTCCAGCCTCCTAACTCTCCCGGCAGACAGGTGCCAGATATGCTGGCCACCAGCATCCCTTCCTGGCCTCCACATCCTAGAGGAAGTGATAGAAGCGGTGTGTGAGGCGGCCCCTTAAGTGGTGGTCCCTTCCAGAAGTCATTACATTAAAACTATGAGTTTAAGGTGATGCCTGAGGGGTAAATACTCTTCTGTTGCCTACTTGTGTTTTCGTTGGTTGGTTGTTTTTCCATCATTGTTATCAAAAATACTCTTTTTTTTTTTAGCCCTAGCCGGTGTGGCTCAGTGGATAGAGTATTGAAGAGTTGTGGGTCTGATTCCAGTCTAGGGCATGTACCTCGGTTGCAGGTTCTATCCCTGGTTGAGGCAATGTTTCTCTTTCTCTATCTCTCCCCATCCCTTCTCTCTAAAAATCAATGGAAAGATATCTTTGGGTGAGGATTAACAAAAAAACAAACAAACAAAAACTCTCTTTTTTATCGAAGTAAAATCTACACATAATCAGATGCACAAATGTGAAGTGTGCATGGACTTGTACATGCATGTAGACATGGACACCAAAATTCTATGGGGGTTTTTTCCTCTGCCTGTTGAGAGAGAGAGAGAGAGAGAGAGAGAGAGAAGAGAAGACAAGAGAAGACAAGAGAAAGGTTGCCTCCTGTGTGCGCCCCAATCAGGAATAGAACCTGAAACCTGAAACCTAGGCATGTGCCCTGACCAGGAATCGAAACCCCAACGTTTTCGTGTACGGGACAACATTCTAACCAACTGAGCTACCAGCCAGGGCTCTAAAATTCTCTTCATCCATTATCTCCATCTTTCCAAAAGTTATTCCATACAACCTCTCTGCCAATTTCAATATCTGGGTTATCTGTAAATCTTTCCAATTGATTATTGTTCCTCTTGACTACGAGTCTCATTTTCCTGATTCTCCTTATGTATAGTAAGTCTTCATTGTATACTGGTCATCGTGGGCAATATATTTCAGAGATTGTGGATTCTATTATCTGCTTTTGAAGACTTTTGAATTTGGTTCTAGCAGGGAATTAAGTTACCTTGATCCTGCATATCACCTTCATCTTGTTGAGACTGGTTCTAGGCTTTGTTACAATGGTGTGTTTTGATTTTTCTGTCCTAGCCCTTTGTCCTCAAATGTAGTCTTACTCTAAGGCAGTGATTTTCAACTGGTCAGGGGTACTGACTTCTCTTCCCTTAGGTTGTCAAATAAATAAATGACAACAGCCAACACAACAATAGCTGTCTGGTGTGAATGAATCAAAATTCTACCTATATTTTTGTCAGATCGACAAAAAATGTTTTGTCATGCCACATAATTTTAGTAATTAGCTGATGTGTGCCATGAGATGAAAATGGTTGAAAATCGCTGCTCTAAGGTGTATTCTTTCTCGGGTTTCAATAAGACTCAAGGTGCTTACCGAGCCCTTGGTAGGACTTGAATTTCTAATTTTATCTCCCCACACTGGGCAGCTGCTGAAATCACTACCCAACACTCCCAGGCTTCCAGTTGCTTTCTTCTGAGTGTCTTGGGGTCTCACCCCACATATGGACAGTTCAGGATTCAGCCATGGGTTCTGCATAAGTTAGTATGCAGAGGCTCAACCCTCTAGGTACCCCAGTTTTCTGGGATTTCCTCACTAAATTTCCAGCTGTACTCACAGCCCCAGACCCTAACATCTAACCCCTCAGTCCAATACGTCTTGAGTTCTAATCCCAGTGCACCTTGAAGATGATAATGTCCTCTGGGGAAGTAGCTCTCTTAATTCAAAGGTTATACCCACTCTAGTCCGTATCTGCTTTTGGTTACTCTCCAGTGCCTACAAATAGTTACTTCTTCTATATTGTTTGAGGTTTATGATTGTTATTGGCAGGAAGGTTACTATGATATAAGTGGCATCTCCATTGCTAGAATCTAAAGTCCTCTGTCACCTGTCTTTTAAAACAATTTAATAGTTAATAATACCCACGCTAGGAAAAAATCAATCCCATTGTTAGTCTGTAAGTCCTTGCAGTATTTGTCTTCCATAAGTAAAAAGAGAATTGGACTTTACGTCCTAATTCATATAGCACCTTCCAAAAGGGCCACATACATTTTCTAAGCACCCATAGGTGCATAACCCTGAACAAGACTCTCTGAGAGATGAAAAGACGATCTTGGTCCTGAATCTCAGGAACGCTATTCTGAGAGAGCCATTCGGAACTGCTCAAAGGGGTTGGCTAAGGAGCTGGCACTGTGTACAGAACAGACACCCTCAGCCTTTCTCCCCAGAGACACCCATGGCATGTAATTATCCTGAGAGTGACATCCTCCTGCCAAGGCACCTGTTTATGCAAAATTCTTGTCATGGGGTAGCACTCAGTAAGGATGAAATTATTATGGTAACAACACTTAGAGCAAGTAATTTCACAAGCCTCAGCATTTCCCTGCCCCAGCCACAAATGACCAGCGACACGTTTCACACCTGCTGGGGCTCTCCTCCCCAGAACTGCTGCAATAGCACTGTGGAGCCACCCTGCAGTCTGGAGAGTGCAGTGGCAAAGTGTGTGGGAAGGCTACCCTGGCTCTGGTAGCTAGAAAGGCTCCCAGGGGACAGTATAGGCGGGAGTCAGAGGGCCTGTGGATGGACTTCTAATTATCACCCTTTAAAACTACTCAAATGTCCTGTTCATATGCTTTTTTTTTTTTCTGGAAGAGGAACCCAGTTTTCATCAGATTCTCAAAGACATTCACAATCCCCGAAAATGGAAAACCCACTGGCCTAGAACCCAGACTTTTTAAATATATTTTTTTATTGATTTCAGAGAGGAATTGAGAAGGAGAGAGAGATAGAAACATCAATGATGAGAGAGAATCATTGATCGGCTGCCTCCTGCACGTCCCCTACTGGGGATTGAGCCCACAACCCGGGCATGTACCCTTGGCCGGGATAGAACCTAGGACCCTTCAGTCTGCAGGCTGACACTCTATCCACTGAGCCAAACTGGCTAGGACCAGACTTCTTTTTTTTTACCATGAACTCTATCACTAAGTATTTTTTAAGTGGCTCCCAAATATGTATATAGTTTTTTATAAATTATGTCATTATCGCCCTAACCGGTTTGACTCAGTGGATAGAGTGTCAGCTTTCGGACTCAAGGGTCCCAGGTTCGATTCAGGTCAAGGGCATGTACCTTGGTTGCGGGCACATACCCAGTGGGGAGTGTGCAGGAGGCAGCTGGTTGATGTTTCTCTCTCATTGATGTTTCTAGCTCTCTATCCCTCTCCCTTCCTCTCTGTAAAAATATCAATAAAATATATTTTTAAATTATGTCATTATCATCATCACCTGTCACTATATCCACTTAAAATGAGGTTAATCATTAATGACAGGCAATGGGAACTCATGTTTCAAGCTGTTTCTGACGATTGCTAACTGTTCTCATTGCTAATACCTCACAGTGAGGCCAATGCCGAGCTCCTCCCAGGAGTAAGGAAACCGTCTCATTTTCTTGTCTGCGATTTGGGGGAGTATCTCTGAGAATCTTTTCAATCCTTTGAAGCCATTTGTCTACTCTTTGAGTTTTAGCTAAGACTAGGTTATGTAATCCATAAACCCATTTAACCTGGTTTGTCCAGATACAACAGAATGTTCTGAAAATGATCTAATGCAGTGATGGCGAACCTTTTGAGCTCGGTGTGTCAGCGTTTTGAAAAACCCTAACTTAACTCTGGTGCCGTGTCACATATAGAAATTTTTTGATATTTGCAACCATAGTAAAACAAAGACTTATATTTTTGATATTTATTTTAAATATTTAAATGCCATTTAACAAAGAAAAATCAACCAAAAAAAATGAGTTCGCGTGTCACCTCTGACACGCGTGTCATAGGTTCGCCATCACTGGTCTAATGGAAGAGAATGCCACCGCTGCCCGCAGGGGTGCCCTGTGACTGGCAGATGGCCCCTTAAACTGAGGTTGTATATGAAATGCTAGTATTCGATACATAACATTCTTATTTTTAGTTTAAAATACATATTCAGGGACGCTCTGGTACGTCTCTTCCCGTACCCCAATGGACAGGAAGGCGTGGCTTTGTAACCCTTACCTGATTCTCCTGTTTACTTTGAAACCCACCTGCAGTGTATGGGAGGAAAAGCTCAGGCAAATTCATTCCTTTCTCAACGACTATTTATTGAGAACAGCTGCGGTGTCAGCCTCTTCCCAGAAGCTGGGGACGCAGGGGTGAGGTGACGAGCCACAGAGGACAGGCAGGTGAAGGAGGAGACCTATCCATCCCCAAGCTGATTCTGAACCCACCGTCAGGCTGGGGAGGGGGAGAGAGGGGGAGGTGGCCAAGGTCACAGAGCCTGGGAGCAGGAGAAGGAGCTGACCGCCCTGGGCTCGACCCTGCTCCCAGCCAGGCTGTGCTGGACCAAGGCTCACAGAGCGCCAGTCTGAACCTCGTCCCTGCGCCTACCTCTCCGCGCAAACCTCTCCGCCATCCAATCCCCGCCAGCCCTCCACGCCCTGCGGAGGTCCCCGCGCCCCCTGTACCCACAGCCCTGGGGCGGGTGGTTCCAGCGCGGGGTGCACCCTGCAGTGCTCAGGCCCTGGTCCCCGGACGCTGGCGCCTCTAACCCGCCCCCCGCCCTCCCACCACCACCACCGGCCCCGCGCCCCCATCCTCCCCCGGAGTCCTCAGCTGGAGCACTTCTCGCGTCCCACGTCCCCCCGACCTCTAAACCGTCCTAAATTCTTCCCGCCCGGTTTCCTTGCTCTCGTCCTTGTGCCCGCATC
>NW_005871051.1:30644125-30657387 GCF_000147115.1 Myotis lucifugus
TCCGGCCGCCCAGGGGACAGGCTGGCGACACTGCACCATACCCAGCCCTGGCTCCCTTGGGCCGCTGCCCCCTAGGCGCGTGAGCTGGGGCGCCGCCCTGGTGCAAGGTGGGCCCAGGCGGCGGGAGGGGGACAGGCGCCCGCTTTGTTAGTACTGCACCCTGGGGGTGCTGTAGGCCCGACCCTGGAGGCCCCTGGACGTCCCCGGAGGCCACATGGCCCTGGGGAATGGCCCAGCCCCTGCCGGTGACCGTTTGCGGTGGATTATCACACACGGTGCAGCTTGGGCATGGACTTGGGGTCAGTGTGACTCTTGTCTCTGGACCGAGCCTGAAACGGGGTCCAGGCACACAGGTTTTCATCCAAGTTTCCCGGGCAGAGTTTATCCTAGGGAGATGGGCGATGCACGTCCCAGCCGCAGGTTCGCCGTGTGCAGATCTGTGCACATGCCTCTTCGCCAGCGAGGGCGCCACGGAAGGCTGGGCAGCCCGTGACAGCTGAAAGGACGCCCAGCGGACTGGGAGCAGCTCCCTGGGGAAGGGGAGCCATTCCCTGGGCCTGAGGTGGACACGGAGGCTTGAGTTTTCAGGGTACACCCTTTTGTACCTTTGGAGCTGTGCAGTGTGTGTGTGTGTGTGTGTGTGTGTGTGTGTGTGCAAGCCCGCGAGGGCTCACAAGCTACCTATAAGGAACTCACACCACAGGTGCAGTGCAACCCTCTTCTACACCCTCTTCCACGTGCTGGGGCAGAGGAGAGTCCCACCGAGCATTGTTCTCAATGGAAAAACTTCCAGGGATGAGGCTGCGTGTCTGTGGTGTCGGGTTGCCTCCATCAGCTGTTTATTGCGTCTACTCCACCAGCAGTTCTTAGGTGTTTTCAGTTTATTGCTTTCACGGACACATGGCTGTCCATCAGTATTTGTTGAATATTGATTGAATACAGACTTTCGTTTTTCTCTGTATGAGAAAGAAAAGGGCTTTCCAGGCACACTCCTATTCATCCCTTAGAGCCCAGGGTAGATTTGGTTCTCTGTGAGGCAGGGCCTCCCTGCCTCCATCCGTACCTCGGCTGTTGGCCCTACGCCTGCTGAGGTAGTCACGTGGGCTCGGCGTTGTTTGTTCACCTGTCTGTCCCCCTGTAGAAGGTGACACCCGGGCGGGCAGTGTCTTACTTTGGAATCCCCGGAGCTCAACACAGAGCCAGGCACATCGTAGATGCTCCTCGGTGCCTGGTACATTCATTAATTTAAAAAAAAAAAAAAGGACAAGGCACTTACAGTACACTTGGCTAAATATAGCTGTTTGCTAAGTGCTGTCGCTTGAACATAATCCCCCATCAAAGACAGGTATTTCTGTATGTATTTGACCAAAAGACCAAACACATTTCTCTGGGAGGTCAGTGGTGACCAATGATCATGGCCTCATCTTTCTGTCAGTGGTTTGGGGACAAAGAAACAAGAATGAGAGTTCCTGAAGTCTACCTCCTGTCTGCTGGTCTTTATAAACACGGATTGAAAGGAAAAGCCTTGGGTTGCTACTCCCTGGGTTGACACCCTGAGGTCCTGTGTAATGGGAACCCGTGGTCCGGCCCCCCAGCCAGGGAGGCGCAGTTGGAGGTGCCATTCAGATGTGGGATCAGACGTGGGATCAGACGTGGGCTTTGAAACTGTACGCAGCTCCGCACGGACTGTGCCACCCCAGGGCAGAGAGCTACCCCCCCCCCTCAGCCTCCATATCCTCGCTTCTAAATGGGGAAAATGAACCCTCCCTTGGTGTCAGGATTAAAGAAAGTAAAGCTAGTAAGCAGGTAAGTTGAGAGCCACCCCCACACACATCCTCACAGTCAAACCAACCATGGATATGGGTGTTACAAATGCTAGCTGGAGGGAGCAGATGCAATATTTTATCTTCTTCTACAAATTGAATTATATTTCCCAACTGTGAACATTAGAATCACTGTTCAAATAGAGTTCTTATGAAAATTAACAGAAGGATCTTAAGTCCGGTACTTTCTTATTTGCTCAGTGATTGAGAGGATGCCACCATGCTCCCCACACCCGTGCCAGGGAGACTGGGAAGCAGGGCTGGACCAGAGGAGCCACCCTGGAGGGACTGGGTCAGAACGGGGTCTGACCATACACCAGTGGCAGGAATTGAAGGCAGGAAGAGATTTGATATAAAAGGGCATTGATATCGTGTTCTGGAGGATCGGAAATGAGAGTTACACTTGCTGATGGGACTAGGAATGGCGATCAGAGGTGGCATCCCAGAGAAAGTGGCATTTTGAGTTATTTTGTTGTTGTTGTTCTCACCCAAGGATATTTTTCCATTGATTTTTAGAGAGAGTGGAAGGGAGGTGGAGAGATAGAGAGACAGAAACATCGATGTGAGAGAGACACGCCCTGACTGGGCCCGGGGATCGAGCCTGCAACCCAGGCACTGTGCCCTTGACCGGGATCAAACCAGGACCCTTCAGTCTGAGGGCCGACACTCTATCCACTGAGCTAAACCGGCTAGGGCTTTTGAGTTATTCTTGAAGGAACAGAAGCCCTAACCTAGACTGGCATCTACATGGGTTCAAGTGCGGATTCCCCACCAGCCTCACTGGCAACGCGGGCGTCTCTGTCCACACAACCTCTGCAGCTGCCTCTGCCGGGCCATCCTCTATGGGTGACCTCGTCCTCGGGGTGACTTGCATCTGGCAGACTGGCTGCTATGTTCCCAGGCTGCCCTGCATGAGCCCACACCCCGTCTCTCCTGAGAGCTAGGATACGCGTTCCTGTCATATTTCCTAGGCTGCTCCTCATGGAGCTCTGTGACCAGGACAGTTGACTCAGTAGCCCACACCAATCCTTGTGGCGAGGGGACGGGGTGCTCTGCTGTGAACAGTCAAGCCCATCCTGGGACTGGGGGAGGAGGGTTGACCACCCTGGAGCATTCGGGGAGGTGTGGGGCCTGAATAAAAACTGGGGAGCACTGAAGAAACTGGCAGGGAGTGGGGGTGGATGTGGGTCTGGCATCCAGGAATGTGCACTGGACCCTAAGTGGAGAATTCCGGGCAGAGATGGTCACCAGTCAAGGGGGCAGGGCCCAGTCCCACTGGAGCCCAGATGGGCAGAGGGGACGACTCGCTGCAAGCCATACTTTCTATTTCTGCAGTTACATTGGGTTTTAACGAGGGCATGTTTGTAGGGAATGGAGGTACAACTGTCAACCCCTGTAGATGTGTTTGCAGGAGGAGCTTGCTTCTCACTGTCTTCTGAGGTGGCATTTGGGCTCGACGTTGTCAGGACGAATGTGCAGGAAGCACTCTGAGGCCGTCCCCACGGAAGCACGGGCACCGCTTCTCACAGCTGGCCGAGGTGTTTGCGGAGCAGGTGCATGTCTCTCCTGGCGCGGTTAGCATCCTGTTAATGACTTCTGGTAGCTTCCCAAATCTCGCCTTCAGCACTCTGCCACTGAGTGAAATGATACGGCCCTCACGACACGGAGGCCCTCACAGTATTCCTGCAAACGGAGAGCCTTTCCCCACATGCACACGAAAAGTAATGAGGACAACGGTCGCGGTGTTCGCATCCCTCTGTGGCCACAGGCCGTGGTCCCTTTTCCTTCCGCACCCACAATGCAGTGCCCTCCCCCGGGACTGGCCCCACTGCAGCAGTGTCCTCGGAGCACATGGTCCCCGCAGGGGTGCAGGTGGTGGCTGCCCAGATCCCCCTGTTGGCAGGTGTTGACTCCCTGGCCTGTGAATGGCTGTCAGGGGTCACAGACGCCCCCTTCACTAGAGATGCTCCCGTGGCCCCTAGCAGTTACTTTGTGGGGGAGGGACATGCCACCCCAGCCAGGGGCAGCTGCAGCTACTGACTGGGGCAGTCCCTCCAGGTGGAGCCAGCTCTGGGGTGCATTCAGGCTCCAGAGCCCCCATGGGATTGTGGGATGGGGTGAGAGATAAAGCCAGCTGAGGCCACCTCCTCCCCCTGGCCTTTCTGCTCCCCTCACCCCCTTTGCTGGCACCGCCCCTTTCAAGTCCCTGCCTCAGGCTCTGCTTCTGGGGACCTGAACTCAGGACAACCCCCATGCTTCATTCTGGGGAGTCCCATAAATACAGGTCACTCTAACCCTAAGTCCCCGTGTCCTTCCCAAATAGCCCTCATAGATCAGCCTGTTAGAGGGACCCTGTCTCCTTTTCTCCTCCAGGGTCAGTCTGGGGGTTGCACGCATGCTCCTTCCAGAGCACCCCAAAAGCTGGCCCAGTGTGGGACCTCCACCACCTTCCTGGGCTCCCACAGATGGCCTCCTCTGGGGTCCTGACTGAGCCCAGCTGCAGGACGCACTCCAGATCTCCTGGTGCAGTCCCTGCCCTTGGGCGGCTGACACGGGCCCACATTTACCTGAAGGCAGTCTGGTTGCTACAGCCCATTTCACCTCATTTGCGCTGTCAGCCTCATGCCTTTTTCCGGATGAATTTGCTTTTCTGAGGCTGGCCAACAGACCAACACCAACTGGATACCGACTGGACCATGTCATGCAATGTGGCCAGCAGTTTGTGACCAGAAGGGAGTGGGAAGAGCTGGGGTAGACAACAGTCCGCACAGACACTGCTCACGGGGGCACTGACCTGCCCCACATCCCAGCAGGCACTCGGGGGACGCTGTCCCCCCGCCCCCCACCTCCTCCCCCTTGATCATCTTCCTCAGACAGACACACGCATCTCGGCACATCACCCACGGGTGATAGGAATGTGACAGGACAAGATTCCAGGGGACTTTTATCACCATCGGGCTGTCGGGGAATTGCAAACCCTGAGCCCGTGACCTTGGGCTGTTTCTGTGAGTCGACAAGATGGCCTTGTCAGAGACGGACTCAGAAACGCAGCTGTGGGCAGTCCTGCTAGTTTCCACTGGCTTGGGCCCACCCTCGGCTATATTTGTCCGAGAGCCAGCTGTCCCCTGTCCCTTTTCTGGGTGAACCTGGGGTGACTCACTGGTGCTGTGATTAGGGCTGTGATTTGTGTGCGGATGGCATGAAGAGGTTCCACAGCAGCGTGGAAATCAGGGGACCTGGATTACAGTTGAGTCTGTACCCCGTGAGCCTGGTCAGGGGATGGGATTGGAAAGCGGGGGGACGGGAACTGAGGCTGCTTTTGAGGCCAAGGTGCCAGGTACCCCAGAAGCTCCTCTCCACAATTATATTCAGTCCCATCGCTGGAGGTTAGAGCAGCTCTGTCTGACTGAGAGCAGCAGGCTTGGAGGTGCTAAGTGACTTGCCTAAGGTCATCTCGTAACTAAGAGGCTCCAGTTCCTCCGCCAGGCCCCTCCTGCATCAGCTTTTGGCTCCGTCCACAGCCCTATTCTAGGCGGTGCCCTGCAGTCAGGCCGACGTGCCTCCCATCTCTGGGACCGCTGTCCCCAGCTGACCTCGGAGCCACCCGGCATAGCAGTTCATGGGAGAGTCCCATATTCTCATCTTCTTTCAATTCTCTCGTCTTTTCAAAACTAATTTTTATTTAATTAAAACAAGAAATGTTTTTACCCTTGTCCCACATTCTCAGACCATCCTTTTAAAATATGTCACATCATGTCACTTCTCTGACTAAAGCTCTCCAGTGGCTTCTCACGCCACCCGGTAAATGCCATGTCCATAACGGCCTTGTGAGACTAACTGGTCCCGTGAGTACCTCCTGTTTATAAATGATATGCGTACGCACTGTGTATGGAGTTTTGAATTTTAGGTACTGCCTGCTGGCTTCCTGGTTTGTGGGGTGAGGACTTGGTATTCGGGGGTGCAGCCCAGGCCCTCTCCCCACTTTCCTTTCTCCTCATCTTCACAGCATAGTTACATTGTGAGTTTAGGTTAATAGTCACAGTCAGGACACTGGTAGAGTCTGGGGGCTAGAGTTGGAGTTCCTGGGTTCAAATCCTGACTCTGCCACTTGCTTCATGAGCGGGGGCACTTTGTGCCTCAGCCTCCCTGCCCCCTCGCCCCCATGCGTGAAATGGGGGGATTTAAGAGAGCTCTTCTTCCAGGTGCTTATGAGGGTGGGGGACATGTCTCCTGAAGACCTCAGGACGATGACTGGCGCATCGTAAATGCTGGTGGTGTCTTCCCTCGCACAACTTCCTGCCTTCTCAGGGGTTATTTCTATTTTTCCCCAATTGCTCTTCTATCTACATATCTATCATGTCTGATGCTTCACAAACGTTCCAACAGAACTCCTCACGATACGAGCTTCTGTATTTTTTTAAATATATTTTATTGATTTTTTACAGAGAGGAAGGGAGAGAGATAGAGAGTTAGAAACATCGATGAGAGAGAAACATCGATCAGCTGCCTCCTGCACATCTCCCACTGGGGATGTGCCCGCAACCCAGGTACATGCCCTTGACCGGAATCGAACCTGGGACCTTTCAGTCCGCAGGCCGACGCTCTATCCACTGAGCCAAACCGGTTTCGGCGAGTTTCTGTATTTTTAAACAGATCTATCAATTCCATGTTATTCCTGCCTGGAAAGTTGAGGTGCTCAACTTTATCTGCCACTCCTTCTACTAAACTCCTCTGTTCTGTATTTAATTTCTCTTTTTAAAATATGTTTTTATTGATTTCAGAGAGGAAGGGAGAGGGAGAGAGATAGAAACATTAATGATGGGAGAGAATCATCAATTGGCTGTGTCCTGCACGCCCCTTACTGGGGACCAAGCCAAAAACCTGGGCATGTGCCCTGACCAGGAATCAAACCATGACTCTCACAGGTTGACTCTCAACCACTGAGCCACCCCGGCCAGGCTGTATTTAATTTCTAAATGTTTTTAGTTTTTTGTTGTTGTTCTTCTTCTTTGTTCCCTTTTTTATAGCATTTTTATATTCTTTCTTGGTTCACTACCATGGTGCCTCATCCTGAGGATATTCTCTTTTTAGCCTGAACTTTTCGCTGCACGATGTCTGTTTCTCTTCGTCCTTTGCCTGCTGGTCTCTGTCTGTCATCTTGGTGCCTCCCCAGCTGTGTGGGGATCCCTGGCTGTCCATTCAGACACGAGAGTGAGGCACTAAAAACCTCCGGGAACGATTCCGGTGAAGGCCAGGAGGGAGATGCACAGAATTGCGACCAGGCCACACCAGTGGTGCAGGGGGGTGGCTGCAGCGTTGCCACCAGGCATTCGGTCGTTGCTGGGGGCATGGGCACACAGCCTGGGCCCCCTGTCTTCCAGGCCAGTGCCCTTCACCACAGTGTCAGTGTTGAAGGAAATGCAGCTCAGTGCTACGGAGCCAAACTTCTCTGTTTTGGTGCCTAAAGATAGAGTTTTGTTTTTGATGAAGGAGGTGGTAGGCATTGAGAAGAAAGTTGAAAGCTAATCTGAGCCGTATACCAGGGAAGCACAGTTCATCATATCTGATGTCCAAACGGGACAAACAAGGAGACAAGTCATTTGGGTAAGTCTTCTACTGAGAGGGGAATAAAATGTCAGATCAGGTGAGCAAACCAAGGGGGTTACAAAATGAGATTTTCGTGGCTTCGGGCCTCAAGGATAACACATGTGTTTGTTTGGAAAATTCTCTAAGAACTGAGCTATACTTTCCACAGCACAGATCTGCATGCCTGGAGAGTTTAGGTAGGCAGAATGTGATAGGGGCTTGGCAGTGGGAAACTCTCTGGTCAGCAAGTATGTCGGAGCCAGAACTGGCCAGAGCTTCCAGGGCGGATTATCTTGCAGTGTGTCCACCACTTCTTGGCCTGGGGAGTGAATGAACGGTTGCACATAAAGAGCCGGAGATTAACGTTCATTATACTTTCACCTCCGTCACATAGCTGTCCTTTTTTCTACCCTTATCCTGGCGTCCTTTTATTTTTATTGCTCACCTTCTCTGTGGCATCCCCTAGGCATGTGGAGGTTTCGGGTTGACACTCAGAGGTGGGATTTCCATGTTGACTGAACAGCTGGTGTGACTCCTCCCTGGACGCCCTAAGACACTGCGTTAAGTCACCCTGGATTCACTGGGAGCCGTGGCAGCCATGCTGGCTGGCAGGACCTCCTGTGGGGACAGAATGCTGTCCCTTTGCCGGGTGTCAGGGCAGCCACTGGCCCAAGTGCTGTCGAGCACCCGAAAGGTGGCTAGTGCACCTGGGGACTGCATTTTAAATTTCACTTGATTTTAATTCATTTGCATTTAAAGAGCCACCTATGGCAGTGGCCCCCAGTGAGACAGCACAGCCTCAGAGCAGTGATTAACTCTTGGTTGACTATGTTGTCAGAGGCACAGCCTATAACACGGAATTGTTGTTGAGTCCCGTGGGGCTGCATGTCACTCACCACCTGGCGTAGACGGGGAGTGACCTGATGACCCGGGTGGCCGCCGGACCTGACCAGCATGGGACACGTGCGGGTTAGTGCCGAGAACTCCACCAGCTTTTCTAAGTTGTGTGACCACAGGCGTGTTAACGTGTCCGAATCTCTTTCCTTTGTCTGTAAAAGAAGAATATTCGAGCGGGGTGGGGTCTTAGCCAGGCTGCCTGGTACCTGTGGCTGGCTGTTCGCTCTAGCGCAGCGGTTCTCAACCTGTGGGTCGCGACCCCTTTGGCAGTCGAACGACCCTTTCACAGGGGTCGCCTAAATACATCCTGCATATCAGATATTTACATTACGATTCATAACAGTAGCAACATTACAGTTATGAAGTAGCAACGGAAATAATTTTATGGTTGGGGGTCACCACAACGTGAGGAACTGTATTAAAGGGTCGCGGCATTAGGAAGGTTGAGAACCACTGCTCTAGCGGGAGAGGCATCGCTGCTTGAAGGGTCAGGATGTGCCCCGAGGACAGGGGTGAGACTCAGTCATCAGATGAGGGCTGAGAGGAGAGAAAAGGGAGCTGGCTGATGGAATTGGGGGGAAATACTAAACGCAAGAAAGGAAAGAGATCTGGAGGAATGACGTGAGAAAATTGCCAGGAAGTCTATGCCTGCGGGGAGGGGTACAGACCACCGTTGGCACTGGGTAAACGAGCTCAGAGTCAAAGCTCTGAGTGCCGCATTACATGGCAGACCTGTGGACCGGCTTCTTCCCCATCACCGAGAAAAAGGACCCTCTGTCTTCCATGAACCTTTTGTGTCTTGGTCTTAAATTTAAGACTCAACAGTGAGATGCCACCAGGTTTTTTGAATGTTGTCATAGCCAGGCCTGGGTGCCAGCCTGCGGTTGACTCCTGGGGGTATTGCTGAGCCGATCCACCAGCCCTGCTTGTCGCTGGGCCTGCCTGCCCTCTCAGAAGCACCACACAGCCTGCCCGGCTTTCAGCTGGGCCTGGAGCCCGCACCGGAGGGAAGTGGCCACAGGGTTGTGGTGAGTGGTGGCCGCGAAGTCTCCCGACTCTGCACTTCATTTCCCGGGTTTTCCTCCTCTTCTCTGCCGGTTTCCCAGCCTAGCACGCTGGACATTCGGGCCGGATAACGCTCCGATGTGGGGCTGTCCTGTCCTCTTTAGGACGTTTAACAGCATCCGGCTTCTACCCCCAGGAGGGACAACCGAAGCGGTCTCCAGACAGTGACAAACACCCAGGGCAGATGGCCATGGAGGACACTGCTCTGCGTGTCCATCACTGTATGTGTCTGAGCCGCTGGCCTCAGTACCCACGCTGCGTCCTTTACACGAACACCTGTCGGGTGCACGGCTGTCCTCCAGGAGGCCAGGAAGTGGGGCTGACCAAGCCACGTACTCCCTCCTGGGCTCTCCCCTCGTAAACCTCCTGGAAGAGTGGGAGGGCCGAGTGCCCGGAAAGCTCGGTGGGGCAGGGTTAGGGAAGCTGTGCCCTCTCAGGAAGCTGGGCATCAGCTGCCAACGGGACTGCACTCTGCTGTGCTCCAGAAGCTACTGCTGTGCCAAGTCGATGGCGGGTGGGGTGAGGAGAGGGAACAGAGGGGTGAATTGCAGGCACAGCAGTAACTTCTTGCTGCCTCTGTGGACCATGGGTTGGCACGAAGGAGCAGGTGGGTGAGAGGGGGGTCTTTGAGTGACATCCTGTGGGGCCAGTGGCCCCTTTCTGCCTGTTGGAGACACCCGTTTCCCGGTGATCCCGTGCGTGCCGGAGGCCAGCGGGTCGGTGCAGCCTAGCTCAGCTGGGCCAGGAGCGGTGTGGAGACACACGTCTTTCTCTCCTGGAAAAGGCCGAGGCCCCATGGCGCAGGTGTGCTCCAGGGACAGCAGGCCAGGGTGGCATCCCTGTGGCGGCTTCTGTGACAGCTGCTGAGCGCCGCCTCCACCTGGGTCAGCAGCCACGGGGCTGCCTTCCGAGCCAGCGGGGTCACGTCCCCACGCTGCTCATGGGCTCTGCCTGACCCCTGCGGCCTTCACAGCAGGGAGTGGGCAGGAGACCAGGGAGGAGACAGTATTGTCAGGCTGCCTGGCCACTAAGTGAGGTGCTTCCACCGGCCCTACCACCTTCCGGTAACCCTGAGGGTGGCATTTCCATAGGCACCCACTGGGCCAGAGAGGGCAGTAGCCTGGGAAGGGGCCAGGAAGTAATGCTTCTGTCCATTTAAAAATCCCAAAGCGCAGGGAGCCCGCCATCACTCAGTAAGTGCCAGGGTGTGACCCAGCTCCCTCCCAGCTTCACCTCCTCCCTGGGAAGCCCAGGTGTGCTGCTGGAGGAGGGGTAAGGGCCCCCCCCCCCCCCGCTCAGCCTTACTGGTGCGGGGGCGGGGGGGGGGACTGGTGGCCCATTAATACCCAGATCCCCTCCTCCCAGGGAGGCCCACCACCCAGATCGGGGGGCCTGGGTGCTGGACAAACTAAAAGACCAGCGACAGCACATTTTCGCGGGATTAACAGTGTCCCCGTATCTCCTGCCAGGCACGTTGCATGTTGCTTTTGCCATTCACAGCTGAACTTCTTAAAATAGCTGGCCAGAGCCCAGGACGCCTGTGCTGTGAACGTGGCCTCTCTCCCTTCTTCCTGTTCCTGGTGACAGAGCCTGAAAACCAGCCATGTCCACGGGCTCAGCCCCATCCACCAGGGCCTCCATCCCTTCCCCGGTCCCCTGTCCGCAGGCTGCAGGATGAGACAGGAAGCGGCTACAACCACATGAATGTCCTGTGCCCTGTCGAGATCCCCTGGGAGTGTAGACATCTGGCTTCCGTCTCTCTGTGAATCTGAGGGGGAAAGCACCCCAGACAGCAGCCCTCTCGTTCACTGAGAATTCAGCTTCCGGATCCCTTCTGGTTTAGCACATCTGTTGTACTTGGGTTTGTGGTTTTCGGGAACAGTGCCACCATTTTAATGTATCTTTTCGTCCCTAACCCCTTTGCTCTAACCAGCACGTGCAGTTAATGGGCTGCCCTGGGCCAGGTGGTGGGAGGGGCGCTGCAGGGGCCTGCGGTTCCATGTGGTTTAATAGGGACAGAGTGACAGGCAAAAAGCCCATTGTGATTTAACCAGACACTGTGTAGTGATAACTAATTCTGCTCATCCGGTTTCGTATGCAGCGCTTAGGATTTTTAAATTATTTCAGAAAAGGATACACCCGGCCCTCAGGAGGGCTTCACGCCCCGTCTTCGGGGGCGGGCAGCTTCCTTCTGGGCCCCCGGGGCGTTCACGCAGAGGATCCATTTCTCCAAGAGACACACAGCACGGGCCACAGTGGGGTCACTGTGCCACTGAGCCATTTTTTGAGTTAATAAAGCCGTTGTAATAATCGTGACCTGCAGGTCTTTTTCCATACGAACAACTGTAAACCTACTGTTGTCCTCCCGGTATAAGCGGGCCCAGCTCTGCCCCTGACCGGATGCTCTGCTGTCTCACAGCTTCAGTCTCTCACCTGTGGGGTGAGGAGAGCTCTGTGGGGGACTCGGAGATGACACACGTTGGCTGCCGAGGTCTGGCCTCTCCGGAGAGGGCTCAGTCCCCTCCGGCCTCGCCTGGCCTATTGGACGCCTCCCTGCCCACCTGTCTCCCACCCCGGCCGGAGGTGGGCTTCCTTCACAGGCGTCCCCGGCTGTCCTGTCACACCTGTCACGGGGATGCTGTTCCTTCTCCCCGTCAGACCCTGCTGTCTGGCCGCGCCGCCCCGTCTCCGGGGGCCGTACCTCCATGCGGGTCCCCGAGAGCCTCCTGCAGGATGAAGGTGGTGAGCACAGTGGGCATTTCCCTGCAGCATGGGGACCAGCATCTTCTCATTAACGTGAAAACCTGTGAATGTGGGGTTTCCTCCCCAGTAGCTTAACCCCCCTTTGTCCGAATTCCGTGTGAATTGTGTGTCCCTCATCCTGAATCCTGACGCCCTCGCTGGCCGTCACAGGATCAGGAGACAGAATTGTCTGTCCTCGGATTGGAGACCCCGTCAGGACTCATCAGCCAGAGGCCAGCACCACCCAGAAAGCACCCTTGTCCCCGATGCCACCCTGGTCACTGCCACTGGGGCCCGGTCTGCGTTAGGGCCTTTGAAACATTTTCTCCTGGCATGATAAGACGCTTTTAGAGTGGGGAACAGCATTGTGGGAAACTGTGAAGCCAGTGAAATCAAACTTGCCTCCTGATTCCCACGACGCGAGATATTTTGCACACCCTTGCGATCTCTTTAGAGTCCGATGGAGCCACTGCCATGTAGAGGGCCAGGTGGGACTCTGGTCAGAGACTGGGTCGGAGGCCCAGTGTCCCACCTGCTGGCTCTGCCACCTTGGACAAGCCAGGTGGCCTCTCCGAGCCTCGGTGCTCCCACCCATAACGTGGAGGCGATGCGTGGTTGTGAGGACTCGATGAGGGGCAGAAGCGTGATGCTTAGAACGGGGGACTCCTGCCAGTCATCAGGGCATCCGGGCTCTTCACACACACCCTCAGGAACCACCCAGGGGGTCGTCGTGGCCACGAACCACGGGTGTGCTGTGGCCACCTGCCTGCCGAGGACTGTGAGACAGAGGTCGGCTCCAGCCCAGCCCCCGCTCAGCCCAGCCCCAGCTGCCTACATGGGGAAGTGGGGGCTGGAGCAGGGTGCCAGGGACAAGTCCTGCTCAGTGTTGACCTTCTGAACTAAAGAGGGTACACCTGCTTCATAGAATTCACGTGAGGCGCAAAGGAGAAGGCATTGGAGATCGTGCCCACCAACCCTAAAGAGCTTTGCAGATATGAGAAAGCAGTGGTGTTGTTGACAGAAACGTGTAAAATAAATCCCAGACACCCACAGAATTCCGGCTTTTGCAGCTGCTCCTGGTCCGCGAGGCCGTGCTCCCCACCCCGATGGCCGTGCATTTTCTTTACGAAAGGCAGCCTCTCTGTCTCT
>NW_005871051.1:30658436-30804527 GCF_000147115.1 Myotis lucifugus
AGGGGGTGGTTTCAACCCTTTTAGCCCCAGGCCAGGGCGGGGTTGGCACCCGAGAAGTGTGGCCCTGGCTCCGAGCCTTCTCAAAGGAAAGCTGGGGGGGGGGGGGGGGGGAGCTTCCTTCCCATCCCCGGGCAGCTGTGGCTGTAACTGTCCCAGAAGCTGGCCCCGCTGTGTCTTCCCTGAGACCGTGTAGCGCCCGCCTCCCTTACGCCTTCGTGGGGATTTTCCTGAGAAGTTGGGCTGTTCTTGAAGTGGGAGCCAGCTTTGCTCGAGATGTTTCCAGACCTGGAGGAAGCACTTCCTCTTTTCTTTGATGCTCTGACAGGCCAAGTGCTGCCTCTGACCGCCGCGGGCAGCCGTACTGAGCCTGGGGCTGAGTCCGAGTCCGAGTCTGCGTGCACGGGCCGCTGGCCTCGCTTTGCCGTCTGTATTTGGTTCTGATGTCACGCTCATCTGTTACGGTTTGTTTGAGGGACTCGCTGCTTCTCCATGAGCTGTGGGCAGAGGCCCTCGAATGTCCCCTGGGGCCATTGCACTGAGGACCCGGGAGGCCAGAAATAGCCATGGCCGCCCACCTCGCCTTCCCGGCAGCTGCCGGCCCCTCCGGGCCCCCGGGCCTCCTCTTTCCCTATTTGGGGTTGTTCTTTTCTGAACCGATGTGGCCACACACCAGAGGTGTTTCTTTCAAGTGTCCAGAGCAGGGGTCCTCAAACTGTGGCCCGCCGAAAACATTTATCCGGCCCGCCAGGTGTTTTTGCCACTGCTGTGTGCATAGGAATTTGTTCATAGTTTTTTTTTTAAACTATAGTCCGGCCCTCCAACGGTCTGAGGGACAGTGAACTGGCCCCCAGTTTAAAAAGTTTGAGGACCCCTGGTCCAGAGTGTCCGCTGCTGCCCGTACAACGGACACCCACAGTTCAGAAGACACCCTGCAGTCCAGTCGCACGTCAACGTCCCTTCTCCCCCTACCATTTTTTTTGCAGTAAAATATACATAACATAAAATTTAACATTTTAACGAGGTTCCAGTTCGCCTCTGAGGATGTTTGCTTTCTAAACTTGGAAAGTGACGGAAACTCAACTTTTCTTTGCCTCTCTTGCCTCTGGGTAGCGAGCAGTTGAAACCCCTTTTCTGAGAAAGCCCCACACCCTCATTTCCCCCGCCCAAGCAGTCCAGACGGGGGGGGGGGTGGCAGAGGGGGGAATCCAAGCCTCATGGTCCAGAGAGGGTTCCTCAAAGCAGGGAATGATGTCGGGGTTCCACGGAAAAAAAGAAACCCCTGAAATCTAGCAAGTTTATTACCTGTGACCTCAATTTCTCCAATTCCCGAACGACTGGCAGCTTTTCAGGATTTTCTCTCTTTCTCCCTCTGGGTGTATATTGTGGTGAGTTGTGTCATTCCGGCTGCCCCCGGGGAATTCCCATGGCAGACGTGATGCCGACTGCAGGCCGGGGGAGGAAGAATGGGAGTTGGTGTTTAAGGGGAACAGAGTTTCTATTGGGGAAGCTGAAAAAGTTCTGGAGATGGATGGTGATGATGGTTGTACAACAGCATGAATGTACTTAATGCCACTGAACTATGTGCTTAAAGATGTTAAAATGTTAAATTTTATGTTGTGTATATTTTACCGCAAAAAAAAAAAACGGTAAGGGGAGAAGGGACGTTGAGGTAAGACTGGACTGCAGGTGCGCAGCGGGGGTGTGAGTGCCAGAGGGGAGGTGGGGACGAGAACGTGGGGACCAGAAAGAAGGAGAAAAAGAGAAAATGCGGGAGCTATTCTGCAGAGGAGTTTGGCTCTATAGAGCATCAGGAATTCATAAAAAATGGTACAAGGCTAAGAAGAGGAAGCTTGCTTTTGGCTATTTCTCCATGGTGACCTCAGAGGCAACAAAAAACTCCAGGCAGGAAGCTCTGGCTACAGCGTCGCTTTTAGGCGGGGCCGAGGGTGCCGCCCGGAGACTCTGCAGCGCCCACCACACCAAGCGGGTGACCCGAAGCAGATGCCTTTGGGGTGACGGCAGCGCTAAAATTAGATGTGGTGATGGTTGCACTTCACCGTCAATTTACTGAAAATCCTTGCGTGGTGCACTTAAAGCCGATGCATTTTATGGTGTGTAAATTATACCTCAGTAAAGCTGTTCACACACACACACACACACACACACAACTGTGCTTCCCTGGAATCCATGCTTGTCCCTTACACAGAGGCCCTGCCCGCTGCCCGCTGTCCCCATTTCACCAGGAGAGGAGCGTGGTCACGGGGAGTGGGCTGCGCCTCCCGTATCTGCCGTCTGTCTGCCTCCCGTATCTGCCGTCTGTCTGGGTCCTTCACGGGGTAGAACTGGAGAGCGTTCTAATCTAGACGTGGTGACCTCATCGGAGCGAGTCTCGGCTCTACTTCTGGGCACCCATGATGAAGACTTCCCGCAGTTGGGGGCCATCGAACTGACGCCAGCCGTGACAGCTCCCTCAGCTGCCAGCCGTTCGCTGCCCTTGGACTGGGCAGCCCTTGAGGAGTCTTGGAGGGTGGGCCCCGGCTTCCGCAGCGCCGTCTGTCACTTGGGACTGTTTCCACCCGGTGGCGTCAGCCCAAGAAGCAACAGAGGGTCAGCAGATAGGAACTCGGCAGAGCAGTCCCGCAAATAGCTCGGAGCCCTGCCTTCTGTTTCAGAGCCATTCATCGCCTCGCTCCTGTCTGTCTGCCACAGGCCCTGGTGCCATGAGGACATGCCCACCGGGGTGCTTATTGTTGGGGAGGCATGCAGGCCTCCGTGGCGGGACGGAGAGCAGCTGTTTCCGCCCTGGTTCCGGCTGCATAAAGGGTACAATATTAAGCAGCCTCACTGAGCTGTCTGCTCAGATCAAATAGGGACGGTGCTAAGTGCTCTCCTAGATTAATAGCATCAAATCAAACGATCAAAATTACTTAGAACTGCTAGGGGTATTAGAGATTGTTTATCACCACCTCGTTTCCTTTACTTGAAAACGAAATTCAGAGGCCCCGTGGTGCACCCAAGGACACACACCAACTTAGGGTCCTGACGCAGACCGGAGCCCACATTTCCTGGTAGCCCCAGGCAGGACTGTTCCTGTACATCAGGCCCAGTGCCCCCTGGTCGCTGAATTTAAAGGCTTCAGGGCGGTGTTCTTGCCATTCTGTGGTTCTGTAGCGTCAACAGGCCTGTCTGTTCACGGAGGAGATCATTTTCCACATTTGAAATGAAAACGACCTGACAATCTTGGGAAATCCGTGAATGACTGTGACTAAAGCTGGAAGCAAAATCTTACTCTAGAATGAAATTAGTTTAGATCAAACTATATCAGCCCAAATAGTGCATGGAGTTCTTAACCATGCTGCGTGCTGCGTTAAGCATCACGTGTGTGGATTCGTCCTTCTTGGAAGGACACCACATAATTTTTTTAAATTTACATAATTCTTTATTTTAGTGTATTTTTTTTTATTAAAATTTTTTAATGTTTCTGAGGTATTTGGTTGGTTTCAGTGTTTACAAGTGTCTTTTTTAAATGTCAAAACTCTCTGGCACATACAGAACACTTTTTTTTTTTATTGATTTCAGAGAGGAAGGGAGAGGGAGAGAGAGATAGAAACATTAAAGATGAGAGAGAATCATTGATCGGCTGCCTCCTGCACGCCCCCTACTGGAGATCAAGCCTGCAACCGGGGCATGTGCCCTTGACCAGAATCAAACCTGGTACCCTTCAGTCCGCAGGCCGACGCTCCATCCACTGAGCCACACCAGCGAGGGCCGGAACATATTCTAACGCTAGTTTTTCTTTTACACTGTGAACCACTAATTTGAAAGCAGCACATGGTGGCCTCCCTCTCAAGGGTCCCTCAGTCTGAGAGGCTCAGGGCCGTGGGTGCAGCTCATGCATCTCAGTCACTTTAAAAAAGCATTTTTTATGTATAAATCTACATACAAACTACTCTTCTAGGGCATAACCATCAAAACTAATTTTTGAAATTGCAGTTGCATAACAAGAGGTTACAGTGATGTTGGTTTATTTTTTATTTGAGAGGACTCAGCATCTGTCATGTTTTCATGGAGAGGATTTTTATGTTTAAAAGGGATATGGATGTTTGCAATTTTTCTAAGATGCTGAAATCATGGTGACATAGAGGAGTAAAATCCACACTGTTGAGCGCTAAATGGCAGTCTGTTGGTTCATAAATTAACTACTAATCTGCCATCTTTGAAACCAGTGGGAGCGCGTGGGCAGGTGGGCAGGTGGGCCAAGCCCACTAATGAAGGAAGCTGATCGGCTTGCTGGACACACAGCACATGTTTCACTGCATGATGTGATCTGAAAAACCACTGCGAGCAAGGCAGGAGCTCAGCAAGGTGGCCTCGTGTATGCTCAGAAACCAGTGGCTGCCCTGTGTTCATGCCCCGACCAGTTAGAAGATAAAATGGAAGAAATGCCCCATTTTTAATAGCTGCAAAATACATAAAATACCAAGGAATAAGGTTAATAAGGAGTGCAGTTTATGTGAAGCAAACTTTAAAACAGTACATAGAGACACCAAAGATTTCACCAGCGGGAAGGGCATACCATGTTCTTGGATAGGGTGACTTAACATTATAAAAATAACAAGCCTCCCGACGTTAGCCGACATAATGCAAGCCCCAGTAAAAATAGCAAAATGATTTCTTTTGGTACTAGACCACTTGGTTCTGAATTTTATATGGAAAAATTAGCAAGCAATAATAACCAGGAAATTCCAAAAAGGGCAAATTAATGGGGGTGGAGGGTTGAGCACTGTGCCCAGGGAAGAAAGACGACCTCGTTCTCCTGTTTCCTCAGCCCACCACCTGCCCCGGGCACCTGTGCAGCCCAGACTAGGAGTCACCCAGATCCCTTTGGGCAAAACGTCAGATGTGGCCGCGGACGGTGTGCCTCGGGTGGCACATGACAGCGTGTATGCATTGGTTTCTGAGGCCGCCGTAATGAATTGCCACATACCAGGTGGCCTAAAGCAACAGAGATGCGTTATTCTCTCACAGTTCTGGAGTCCGGAAGTCCAAAATCCAGGTGTCGGCAGGTGGTTCCTTCCGGAGGCGCCGAGGAAGACGGTTCTGTGCCTCTCCTCGCTCCTGGTGGTCGCCCAAAACCTCCCGTGCCTTCACAGAGCGTTCTCTCTGCATCTCTCTCCACACTTCCTCTTCTTAGAAGGACACCCGTCATCGGACGATGGCCAACCCTACTGTGGTGTGACCTCGGCTTAGCTTGATGGCAAATGCAAAGAGGCCACGTCCAGATAAGGCCAGGTCACGGGCTCGGGGTGGGCGTGGCGTTCTGGAGGACACGGTCCAGCCCTGGTGCTGCGTTAAGCATCACGTGTGTGGATTCGTTTCTCAGGGTTGAAATGTGTGGCACGTGTCATGTGCTCTTAAGCCCTTTTTTCAGGTCCAACTACAAAATGAATTTTTTTCCTTTCCCTTGTACTTGAAGATGTGTAACGGTATGTCATAAACTGACCTGAAATATGTGTTTGTTCTGCAGCGAAATTCGCGAATAATGCCGTTTAACTAGGGCAGTTTATGCTCCCATTCTCTACCTGGCTATTTATAGTGAACCTATTTCCCTCTGGGTCAGAGTGCATTGGTGAGCATTAACAACCGGAACTTGTTTAACAAAAACGACTAGAATTTGCGGTTTTAAACAATGCTGAAGACTGTGGCCCTTCCGCGGAACAGGGAGCGGCATGGCTTCCCGGCTTCCGATGGCGAGGCTGGGGAGGACCGCGCCATGTCCTGGTGCCGCTGACTGAGACTGGGGAGCTGGTGGTGAGGCAGGGAGGGGACGGGGAGGGTTGAGTTTCATTCTGGAAGTGTTGCCAGGGCGGGGAGTCCCCAGGCTGGGGAGGGAGGTGGGCAGTGTCGCACGCAGCAGAGAGACCCAAAGGGACTCCAGTAGAGAAGTCGCTGGAGCCTTGGGGACGGGAGGCCCCGGTGGCTCAGCCGGAGCAGTTTCAGTGCCGTCGTGGAGGTGGGGGTGGAGGGACCACATAGACTGAAAGGACCGTGGGCTGGGCAGGGCCCCCGGTTGGGGCTGGGCTCACGGCAGAGACCATGGCTCTCTCAGGTGTGGTTCCATTTGCTGGTGCACATCGTCCGGCCGCCACAGCTCTTGCTGATCGCTGCTGTCGGGGCTCCATGCTGCTGCTGACTCCCAGGAGCAGGTACGATTGTTCCTCCCTGAGCTCGGGAAGCACCTGGTATCCAACCTGTTTGCCGTTTCAGGCAGCATCTCAGGCACCTCCTGTGGGACACCTGGGCTCCGCCGTCCCAGTGAGACCACTTCAAGGCGAGACGGCTGTTCTGGGAGCCGAAACCCTTGTTCAAGGGTGACTGGAATTTACCGAGTACCCGTGGCAGGCCAGGCCTTTTGCTTTCATCTTCCCAATGCTACTCTGAAATGGGGGGGGGCAGCCAACAAATTCAGAGGTCACTGGCTGGAAAGTAAGTGGCTGAGCCGGCCTTGGACACCAGGCACCCGGACGCCAGGGTGGACGCTCCCCCTAATAACACTCCCGTGGGAGCCAGCATCCGAGGCCCAGGGGCCCGGAGAGGAGGCAGTGGGCTCCGGGGCTTGGATGCCTCCTTTGGAGGAAGCAAGTGATATTCTGCGTGAAGGCAGAGGCTCCAAGGAGACAGGGCTTTATTCTACATGGAAAGGAACTTTCCAGAAAGGAACGCTGCTCTAAAATGGACTTCCTCTCGAAGGTGTGAGGGTCTGGTCTCTGGAGGTGTGTTTTGCTGCCTTCTTTGAAATTTTCTTTGAATTTTTCAATTCTAAGCAAATATCCTTTTATATAAGTCATTCCAAATGTCCGCAATGGCTGGGTGGTATTCTCTCTACGTTTGTCAGTCTATGTACTCAGCCCGCGTCTCCTCTGCTGTAGTGATATGAGGACAGACCCGGTTAGTCATCTGCATGCGTCTGTGGTCGTCGCTGGAAGGGGGACGGCTGGGCTCCAGGCTGCGAGCGCTGGGAAGCCTGGCGCAGACTGATGCCCGCCTCCTCGCCTTGTTTTCCAGCGCATCGCAGAGCTTCATGGCCAGGAACCTTGTTCATAAAGCTGACGGGAGGGGGGGCTGATTCTTATGTTTTGAAGTTCTTTTTCAAATTGTGGAAACATATCTTGGATGTTAGCATTTATTTTTTCAGTGACTTATGGATAACACATTAACCCTTTTCATAGCTGTTGTATATTTTTCTCATCGCCTAACTTGGTGCCTGTGCCCCTAAAATAGGTTCTCCACACTTGGTCTTATAAGACGTGGAAGCCAGCCGAGTGTTAAGCAGAAGGAGGGCTGGAAGCTGGAGTTAGGGGGACCACATGATGACTCCGCCCTGGGCAAACCCTCAAACACATTCCACTCTTCCACAGACAACACCACGATCGTCTCCTTAAGCGGGGACTGGCTGAAGCAGTGGCCAGCGAGCAGAAGCCTACCGGCTGCCTTACCTGCCACCCGTGTGAGGCGTGTCCATCTGACACGCAGCCTCACAGTCACCGCCCTGAGTCAGCCCGAGTCAGCTCCTGGCAGCGGTGAGGAGCGTCTGGACAGATCTGAGTATGAGACAATGAATCGTCTAACGAAGCCCAGCTGGGAGGAGTAGGCTTCCTGAGTTCTTGGACAGTCGACAATGGGTGGCGGATGGTTAGAACTCTGAAAGGGAAAAGTAACGCATACTCTGAGGACTATTTGCCAGTTGGGTTTTGCACAGAGGAGAGGAGAAAGTCTGAAACGGCCCAGTAAGAGTGACTGGCTATAACCCAGCTGGCAGGGCAGAGGGGGAATTGTGGATGGAGGTGGGAGGGCTGGGGGCCGGACTCCAGGGCCAGGTGTAGAAGAGCTGGTAGACACTTCGGAGCACCTGGGCCTCTACCCCATGCTCAGCGGGGTGCTTTGATAGGGTTCGCACAGAGGCCTCACCTTGTCCCCTCCCTCTCCTCGTTTCCCTGTTTGCTGTCTGTGCTCCCCTTGTCTGGCACGGTGTAGGGATATTTCTATTTTATGTCATGGCACTTATCTATACTAATAAAAGGGTAATATGCTAATTAGGCCGGGCCAACCGGACATCTTCCGGTAGTCTGGTCCTCCTTCTGGACAAAGCCACGGTGTCGAGGGCTAAGGCAGAGGCAGTTAGGGGCGATCAGGATGAATGTATGAGTGAATGAATGAATGAATGAATGAGATTACACCGGCAGCAATAAGGGGACTGGGGGTGACTGTTAGGGATCATTCTAATCATTCTGAGGAGACATGCGGCGTAATAGTAGTCAGTGCCAAGGGGGTTCTCTGAGGCGCTTTTAAGAAAGGACGTCAGCCCTAGCTGGTGTGGTTCAGTGGATAGAGCGTCAGCCCAAGGACTGAAGGGTCCCGGGTTCAATTCTGGTCACACGTTGGTTGCAGGCTCAATCCCCAACCCTGGTCAGGGCACGTGCGGGAGGCAACCAATCAATCTCTCTCTCTCTCTCTCTCTCTCTCTCTCTCTCTCTCTTTCTCTCTCTCTCTCTCTGTCTTTCTCCCCCTCTCTCCCTCCCTCCCTCTCTTCCACTCTAAAAATCTTCTCAAGTGAGAATTGACCAAAAAATAAAAATAGAAATAGAAAGAGACGTCGGCTGTATGGAGAGTTGAGGGGAAGGGAGGAGGAGCGTTGTCTAAGAAGAGAGCCAGCCGTGGCATTGACTGAAGCCAAGGCCGTGTGCTGTGCACCCCGCAACACGGTCTCATCGGTCCTTACAGCAACACCTCCAGCTCTTACTGTGCTTGCCTCGCAGATGAGGGTGGGGAGGCACTGATGTTAAAACCTTGGGAGGAAGTGCAGGAGACAGACTCCAGGTGGCGACTGGAGTTGTGTTTGGAGTTGTGGAGGAGGAGACGCCTGTGGGAACTGCAGGCAGAGATGTCCTGCTGGAGGTGGGCTGAAGCTCGGAGAAGCCAGGATTAGAAACAGAGCTGTGGGGCTCAGGGATGCATAGGTCATGGTCCAAGTGGTGGGTCTGATAGAGCCCGGGGAGCTCTGAAGACCACGCAGGGGCCCTCACATATGCCCCCTGGGTATGGGCCAGCGTGTGTGTTGTCTGTTTTCTGTGGCAGTCGGAAGTAGACCAAATATGATCCACGCAGGAGTGTCTGCTGTGTCCGTTAAATGGGAGGTATGTGCAAAGGCAGGGCCTTGGGTTAGATTTCCTGCGCTCCCTGGACTTGGATAGGGAAAAAAGCAGCATTTTCAGCCATTATAAATGTGGGCCAGAAACTGCAGTGGGGTTAGAGTATGTGCGACTTTGTCACCAACAGAAACCCCGGGTATTTTCATGACACGTCACAGTGGTCGCAGACAGCGGGGACGTCACTGTGTCGGCGTTACAGCAGGTGTGCGCCCTTGCCTCACGCATGAATAAAGACACACACGTGTGCTGGTTCTAAGCTGGTGCCCCTCCAGGCCCTCCCGTTGTGCCCATCCCGGAGATGCCGGGCGGAGCGGGGCACACCTCCTCTCAGCTGGGTGAGCCAGCAGGCGCAGGGGAGGCGGTGGGGGAGAGAGGGGAAAGAGCCTGCCCCTCCCTGTCTGCTTCCTGTTTCTGGGAGCATCACCCCAGCAACGCTCCTCACCCCGGCAGCTGCAGCTGGTTCTGTTTCTAGTGTTTTCCACGCACTCAGAAACCACCACCATCCTGCAGCCTGTCAGAGCTGTACCCCCCCACCCCCGCCAGGTACCACAACCCAGCCCTAGCCTAGGTGTTCCCGCACTTGCCACCTCTGTGTCTCCTGAGGCCCCTTTGCCTGCTCAGCCATCCAGCCCGTGTAGTGGGTCCCTGTATTAAATTACTTCTGTTGCCCGGCCGGTGTGGCTCATGGTTGATTCCTGGTCATGACACATGTCTGGGTTTCGGGCTCAATCCCCAGAACGGGGCGTGCAGGAGGCAGCCAATCAATGATTCTCTCTCATCATTGATGTTTCTATCTCTCCCTCTCCCTTCCTCTCTCTGAAATCGATAAAAACATATAAATAAATAAATAACTTATGTTAACATAACCAGTGCACTATCTTTTTCCCTGACTGCTCTCTGATGGATACAGTATATCACGATTTGAAGATGTATCTTGATAATGTGTTTCAGGATGATTCCTTTCCTTTGTAACCCTATGTACTTTGTTTTAAGCACTTAAAGATGTTATTCTGAGACTGGCCACAGGCTTTCCCAGCCTGCAGGGGCACCTGTCCTAAGATGGAACTGCAGTGCCCCCCCCCCCCCGCCCCGTTTGCTTACAAGGCCCCCAGGAACACAAAACAAAAAAGTCATTGTTTTCCATTCATCCTTCCTTTCTTTTCAAATAAATGAACTTTGTGTTATTTCCTCCCCTTTAAAAATAGTACTTGCTCATTGAAAGAATATCGGAAAACAGAAAGGAAAATGGTTTTATCTATAACTTTATTATGACGTAAAGACAACCATGGCTCTGTTTTGATGTATTTCCTTAGAATCCTGGCTGTTGTTATTTTTCATAGATCTTATTGGGGGCGGGTGGTCCATGTGTGCTCACGTACACTCTATATGGTCATAAGCATGTGCGTTCTATTACTACATACTTGCTATAAACACCGTCTTTATAGCCAGACAGGGTGCCATAAAGTTGATATCCCAAGGCTGGCTTGGCCATTTTCTTATGATGGATGTAAAATTTTAATAATAGATTATTTTTACATTGTGGTAAAATATGTATAACATTACACCTACCATTTAACCATTTCTAGGTGTACATTGAGTGGCATTAAGGACATTCACTTGTTCTGCAGCCATCACCACCATCCACCTCTAGAATTCTTTTATATCCTCAAATGGAAACTTTGTCCCCATTAAACCACAAGTCTCCATTCCTTCCTGCCCTCAGCCCCTGGCAGTCACCATTCTACTTTCTGGCTATATGAATTTGGTGAACATATGTTTTTACTATTGTGTGTTGCTTTTCCAATAAAAGTTCATGGTAAAATGACTTACACATATATTCTAAATGCAAGCAGTGTTTGTCTGATGCCTGCCTGTCTTCTTTCTTTAAAAAAAAAAATTAACTTAGCCACTGCCAGCATCGAATGCCATCTTGCCAGCCCTGGCTGTTCTTATTTTCTGAAGCTCTCTGAAAATTCATGTGGGGTCCTGATGGCTCCAAAATCTTCCCATTTCTGTGGATTTCAAATGCAGATTGCTCATGGGAAGGAGAGAGTTTTTAAAGAGACGTGCTCCGCTCTGGTCAAATTCTCTGAAGGGTTCTTTCCACACCGGCTTTCTAATCTATCGTGTGGCCAGTTGCATGTGGAGCCTGTCGGAGCTCACACCATCTCACTTCTGTTTTCTGGGGAAAACTCCACGCTGGTGTTCTCTTCCTCCTTTTGTGGTTTTGCATAAACAAATGAGTAAATTGGATTTTTGTTAATTATTTTTTTAATTGTGGTAAAAAAACAACAACACACATACCATTAAATTCGGCATCTTATCCAGTTTTAAGTTGTGTAACCACCCTCGTATCCATAGTTCTTCCCATCTTCCCAAGCTGAAACACTGTGCCCATTACACACTAACTCCCCAGCCCCTGGCCACCGTCCTTCTACTTTCTGTCTGTGACTTTGGCAGTTTTAGGTGTCTCATGCACATGGGATTATACAGTACCTGTCCTTTGGGTCTGGCTTCTTTCACTTTCCGTACTGTTCCCAAGGTTTCTCCCATGTTGTGGTGTGTGTCCGGATTTCCTTCCTTTTTTAAAGCCCAATACTGTTCCTCTGTATGGATAGACCGCGTTGTTATTCAGTCATCTGTGGACGGACACTTGGGTTGCTTCCACTTATAAAAGACTAAATTGTTTTCTGTATGTAATATTAATTATTAGACTTTTTACTGTGAATTAACATACTGGTTAAACGGGTACTAGAGTCCCTTTTTAACATTTTGTTGGTTATCTGATGCTGTGAAGCCCACCTGAAACCTGTACCCTAGGCCTCTTGGAAATGCTTACTTGTGGCCACCAGGGGGCAGCAGTTGAAATGTGAACAACTTCCCCAAGATCTACCAGTATGTTTCCCTCTGATTTCTCCTGTTTCTCTCTGCCCACAACCCTTTGCCTTCTTCCGGAGATAATGATGCTAACAGGCAGAGTTCTTTCTACTATATTTTATTCTAAATGTAGGTCAAATATTTTAAATAATCGTAGAACATAAGAGCTCAAAGCTTTGAATAGTTTTGTCTTTTTGATACTCTCTTAATTGTTTCACCCTGGACAGAAAATTTCTTCTTTTTCAAAAAACTATGCCATAGGGGAGTCTCTTCACCCCAAAAAGGAAGTTCTTGAGCTTCTATTGCCCAATACCATTTTTGGAGACACAGCCATACCTCCTTATCTGGCTGGAGAAGTTCAAGTTCAGCCATCTAGATCATAACTCAACCAGGAAGTGACTGGGCCTGAAAGAAAGTAATTGTCACAAAGTTTGGGCCTCTTGTGCTAGAAAAGTAATCCGGTCACTCCTACTAGCGCCTCGTGACTTAGAATTCCAGTTAGTATTTCGGTCGTGTGGGTTTAACGAGTTTATCTAGTCCCCCCTCCCCCCCCCTACCCCCCACCTCAGGGTGCACAGGGCATGCTGTGGGTTCTGAGCTGTACAGAGGGAGGGCCAAATAGAGCCTGGAGGGTGGGGCAGGAAGGCTGATAGGGAGGGGCCGGTTGGTCTAGGACAAAAGTTAACTCCCATGTCTCTTTGTAAATGATGACTGGATGCATTAGCTTTAGATTAAATGCTCCTCGAACTATTTTGTAAGAATGTGCATTCTTTTTTTTAATGTTTTTATTGATTTTAGAAAGGAAGAGAGAGAAACATCATTGTGATAGAGAAACATTGATTAGTTGCCTCCTGTACTCACCCCGACCGAGGATGGAATCCATTACCTGGGTATGTGCCCTGACCAGGAAAGGAACCAGCGACCTTTCTGTGCATAGGACGATGCTCCAACCTCCTGAGCCCACCGACCAGGGCAAAAATGTGCCCTCTATAGACCAACATCTTCGCTACCCTTACGGTTAGCATGGTCCTTATTCAAACACCAATTACCAATAATCACTCACTTAACCCTTATAAACTCTATGCACTTAGTGCTACTATTACTCACATGAGGAAGCTGAGGCAGAGAGACGGGGTGTGCACCTGTCCAAGGCCAACAGCCAGGGTCAGGCAGAGTCCATGCTGGCCCCAGACCCTGAGCTCAGGGTCCTTCCCTCGCTCCCTGCAGAAAACAAATGTATCCTAACATAAGAATAATTCACTCTCCCTGACTTCCGTCCTATTCCTTCTCCAGGTCTCTCTGCTTGTTTACGATTTATTGATCAAAATTAGATTCTAGCCCATAGGCGAGAGCGTCTTGTTCTGAGACTTGTCACTGGTTTCCTCTCAGGTGCCGTGTGGGGCGACCGACAGCAGGTTCTCTTTACAGGCAGTTTTGATGCTATTTAACTTCTACAAGCCTGTCCTGTCCTATGTTATCTCAGTGCAAGCACTCGCCCACAGCTGCAGTGTCCTGTTCTTCCCCTAATTGCAGGGTATCCAACAGAAGGAGATGGTAGGCCAGGCCCCTGTAACGGGATAGTAATGGGAGTTCTGCTGCTCAGACGGGACAGCGAATCAGCACTGTAACTCCTGAAAAGCAGATAAAATGTGCAACTACTTGCAGATGAGGGCCGTGTCTAACCCAAAAATCCAGCTCAAACTGAGAGGTCAGTGAAATACTTTGTAACGAATGATATAAACAAAAATCCACAGCATCCCCATATCCCACGATGATGGGTGTGTTTTTTTAATAACAGCAAGAAGGTAAAATTCCATTCAAAGAAGCATTTAGGACTAAAGAAATAAGCAGGATCCCCTGAAAATAACATAATATTGTCTATCAACTGTAACTGAAAAAGTAAAAAGATTAAAGGCATTTTCTTTCCTTAAAATAAAAAAAGAGAGAAGCAGGACCTCTATGAAGCAAACTAGCAATAGACTGAAGGGCACATCAGGTTAAAAAATGGAGACAGACCTACCTCAATTCTGAGTGAGAAGGCCCACCTGGAAGAGATGTGACTTCATCCCCAAATAACTTACAAATACAATGTAACTCAAGTAAAATCCCAGTTGAGGGGAGACGGTTGGTTCAGAGTTTACCAAGTAAACTCTAAAGTGACTCTGGAAGAATAAACAGTGAGACCAGCCAAGGAGGTTTTGGAAAAGAATAGTGAGGGCGGTTTTCAACCTTTCCTGTAGCCTGCAGATTCTCTGTTCAAACAAAAGCTTACCTCCCTGTTCAGATCCTGCCGGCCGGCGGGTCCTTTACTGCTTCCGGAATAAAGTTCAAGCTCCTTAACCCGAGGAGTACCTGTTTGCTTTTTAGAGAGCATTCTGACAAGATCTGAGGGTGTTCTGAAAAGCAATAAAATTTCCACACTCCCATCTCCTAAACACAGCAGCTTTGTTTCTCACGTTTCCTTCCAGTCTTTGTATACGTCGGTTTTCACATAATCACAGTCAGAACGTAGTTGTCGGAGGACGAAAACACCACAGGCTTGGCTTTGGGAGTCGCAAGGGGGCAAAGCCAACATTCTGGGCTTGAAGGTAGGCAGCTGCCCGGGTGAGGGCAACGCTCCCCGAGCACCCCAAAAAGTGCTGATGAAAGCCATAAACCTAATCCACGCTAATTAAGTGACGCCAGACAGCCTGCGGCTTCCCAGAACCTGTATGTAAACTGTAATCCCAGAGTCCCTTATTTTGCAGGAAATGTAATCTGTGCTTTAGAATAACCCCCAGACCTGCTGCAGGTTCAGTGAGGGCACGTCTTCATGCCAGACTGGGCTCCCACCGTCACTGCCGTCCTGCCGGGAAGCACAGGAAGCTGGAAGAGGTCCCGGGAGTGCCCAGAACTACAACTAAGCCGTGTCGGAGCGGGGACTCCACGTAGATTTCCTCCCAAACCTGTGCTCTGGCGGTGTGAGGGCTTTGTGCCGTCAGCCCCGTTCTCTGTGTGGACCCTGCAGGTGCCTCCAGTTATCAGTTCTCTGATCTTGTTGCTTACAGCCCACCTCTGCGATCACACGCTCAGCCATGACATGACCGTGTGGGCCCTGAGCTCAGCTTCCTTCCCACCCTGTGGCCCCTTCCCATCCCTGAGGGTAGGGTGCCCGCCTTCCTGCTCTGCCTGACCCCTCACCGCAGTAACTAGGGGGCTGGGAGTTCTTAGATGCACTTGGAGTTCTTCCGGAGTGGAAACTCGGGCCACTGAGATTAGATGATGTGTTGAAGTATTCCCACCTTGACCGCCATCTCTGTGCATGTTTAGCTATGGGTTTGCATGACTTACCTGTACAGGCTGGTCAGTCAACCTGCTTGTACAATGTGGGCACCTGGATAAAGGCACAAGCCCCTCCAGATCAGGGGCCCTCTATGGGGACCCTTTTGCCTCCCAGGGGACCTTTGGCAGTGTCTGGAGAGACGTCGGGTTGTCAGGACGAGGGTGGAGAGTGCTGCTGGCACCGACTGTGTGAGGACAGGCTGCTGTGGCTCAGAGCAGGCGTCACAGCAAAGAATTATTGGCCCGAGAAGTGAGCAGTGCGAGGTTAAGGAGCCCTGCTCTGTGTTTATATTAGAGTTCCCTATAAAGTCTAATCCCACATTTAGCAGGGATGCTCCGAGGCAGTGGGGATACGAGGACGGGCTCCAAGGCCATCTGAGTAGCTCAGGTCGGACCTTGGTGAGGAGAAGCCCTTGGAAAGCTGTGGTGGGCTGGGGCCACCCCCTCCATGAATCGAAGGCGGTCCCAGCTGCCCCGTGAGGTTGCGTAGAAGGGTGAGTTTAATGGACCTCTCTGCTGGTACTCGGAGATGACGTGGTCAGGAGTGGCTATTTGATCTCCAGTTATTCCAGAATTTCCACTCTCAGGCCAAACATGTCTCTTCAGCCTGCTGTTCTTCGCTCGTCCTCAAACTTCCCTTGAAGGTCATCTAAAATCTTCATTTTTCAAAGGTGAGGCTTTTATATTCTCCTCTAACGTCTTCTGCAAAGGTATCGATTTGTTCATGAAGAAGGTGAACAACCGAAGGCTCATAATCTGGCCTCGAATGGTTGCTGGCTTTTCTCTGACCTGTATTTCAGGGACTAGACTGCAGGGGGGACCCCTCACACTGGGGTGTGGGCATGTGTTTTTAGTTCTGTGCTCAAGTGTGCGGCAGTTGGTTTTTTTTTCCCCTTTAGGAAAATTCCTTTTCTTAGAAAGAGTGCTGTAGGGATGCTCTTGTCGGATTTGCACACCGTGGGAAGAAGGCGGCTCACTCCCGATGTCTTTGTCTGTCCCTGAGTCAGCTCCTCTTCAAGTCCAGCTGCTCAGCAAGAGTGCCTGGTTTTCTAAACCTCGGAGTTCATCATCAGGGCCTTTGGCTTTCCCTGTTTGCTATGGTACCGCTGAAATTCAGATCACAAGGCCCTTCCGTGAATGGCAGCTGTCAGTCACACCAGCGGACATGGGTGGTTTCTGGACTTTCCAGCCAGCCGGGCGAAGGTCTGTGTCGGAGAGCGGACTGTGGGGAGCCTGCTGTCTGTCCCGGAGCGCTGCACTCACAGGCAGGCTGACGGGGGCCCCAGCCAAAAGAGTGGGTGTTGCTTTCATTTTTTAATCATCGTTTTCTATTCCATTTATTTATCTCTTCTCAGTGGGGTGCCCCGTTGGCTGGTGAATACAGTCCTCGAGAATAAAGCCGACTTTCCCAAGTTACTATCTATTCTGATCAAAATCATTTAGATGGGCTGTTCTGACAGAGCATATAGGTTGTTCTCTTTGGATGATAGTTCATTTGGGGGACTTTTCAGAGTGTTCCCATATGACTGAGAAATACAGAATGGGTTTTAGTTGTTTTGTTCTCAGTAGTTTCAGAAAAACATCAGCTGGCACTCGCAGTGCACCGTGTTCATGAGCAACTGACTGGTTGGCCTGAGAGATTGCATCGAAGGCGTTTGTGGCCATTTCCTCGGTGACGATATACAGGGGATGTGTCTGTGATCACTCTGGCCAGGCTTTAAGGACCCCCAGTTCCGAGGGCTGGATTGGCAAACGGGTACATTTGTTCTCCAGGTTGCTATGGACTCATTCCTGGACACTTTAGGAGATGAACTGAATTCCAGAGTAAAATATATCAGAAATTGTTCTCCATGTGGGTCAGATTTTACCCTGTGGCAGCCTTATTGGACTTGCTGGAACTCCATGGAAGGGTTCTGCTCAGGTTCTGAAAACTGTTCCCCGGGCTGGGTCTGAGGCAGCCCTGTGACGGGTCCTTCCATTTCGGTTCCGCCTGCTGGTCATCCTCCCCCAGCTCCGGGCCACAGTCCCTGCTACAGACAGCACCTCTTGTCGTCTGTCCTCTTCTGCCCCCTTTGGCTTTCTCATCTCCAGTTAGCTCAGAATCCTGGGAGTCCATCCACGCGCCCCACCCTGCTCCTGCCGCCCCGTAGTCACGGGTCTCTCTCGGGCCCTTCCCACCCCCGCCTCACTGTTTCCTCTCTCCTTGGACTCCTACTTCTCAACCTCCAAGCAGGCTCTGCTGGGTCTTTCCCATCCATCTTACAAACAGACAGACAAATGAACAAATCTCCACGCACCTCAAAACCCTCCCCAAGGCCGGCCTTCCTCTCGGGCTGCAATCCACCATGTCGTTGAAAACGTTTCTTTGTAGAATTTTAACAGCAGGACGCAATCGCCCAGGTTTTTCTGGCTGCAAACGCAACGCTTGCTCGGCCTGCTCTCTACACCTCACCTGCATTGTTTAGCTCCCTTGCTCACACCAGCCTCTGGGGACGTGGGCGAGTGCTGGCTGCCAGGAGACACCTCTGTTTTCTGTTTCTCTAACCACCCTGTCTGTCTTGGCTTGTTCCTGACATACCTCTTACTCAATCCATGTAGGCATCCAAGCCTCCTTCTCTTCCAGGCATGCTACCGTGTTCATCGTCATCTTATACCAGTTCGTATTTCTGGGTAAAGTGCCCGGGGCACCTGCACCCCGCTTTCTGCCACTGGCTCTTCACCTTCCTTAAAAAGTCCAAAGGGAGTTTCTTTTAAATCTAGATGAAGAAGAAGTGTGGTGAATTGCTGGAAGCTGAGTAGTCATTCCTAAAGACATGCCACTTTTATTTATTTTTATTTTTTTATTGAGTTTTAGAGAGAGAGGAAGGGAGAGGGAGAGGAAGAGAGAGAGAGAGAGAGAGAAACATTGATGTGAAAGCCAAACATCAATCGGCTGCCTCCTGTACGCCCCCCACTAGGGATCGAGCCCGCAACCTGGGCATGTGCCCTGACCAAGATTCGAACCGGCAACCTTTCGGTGCACAGGATGACACTCAACCAACTGAGCCACACTGGCCAGAGCAAGGGGTGCCCCTTTTAAAAGAGAGCTTCCATTCCCAGTTGCTACAAAAATATGAAATAGTTGAGATTGATGAGAGTTAATGATGACCTATCAGTCCTCACTTTATTAGGAGAATCATCCATCATCATGTATGGGGTGGTGAGAAGGTGCCCCCATACCCGAAGAGCCCCCTCATAGTCTGGGAGGAGGGGAGAGGGAGCACGGGTCATGGCAGGCCTAAGGATGAAGCGTGTGTGACATCCCAGCACAGGGGCGGGCTGTTAGCAGGAGCTGTTTAATGCTAGAAGCAAGCTCACTGTGCTTTTTAGCCACTCTTACTCCCGGATGCTCTCTTCACTGGAGGCAGTCAGGATCCTGGCCAAGGATCAAGTTCACTGTGGGCCTGAGCTGGGCCAGCTGACCATGGTGTATAGCTTTCTCTGCAGACTGCAGGAAGGGGCAGGCTCCCCCATCCGACGCTCCTACCAACGGCCCAGGTCGTCCTGGGTGTGGCCATTGCTTTGCCAAAGCCCTTGGTCCAGGCTAAGGCCCAGGGAGGTGGCTGACACTCCCAAGCCTGTCTGTTGACTGTTCCCAGTGAGGACCCCTGGCTGGCTGGGTGGGGGGAGGGACAATTCTGTGTCAGGTGGTGTCCTGGATGCTAAGCCCTGAGGGCCATGAGTGGGGACCTGGGTTAAAAGCCTGGTTTCATTCTTCCCACATGTGTCTGTGACAAGTTAGACAACTCTGTGGGCCGCCCTGTATGTGTGAAGTGCTTTGTAAACTGGGGTGCAGTGTGGATCTGGGTGATCATTTCATGAACATCTTTAAATAAAGAGTGTTTTTTGTTTGTTTTTTTAATATATTTTTATTGATTTCAGAGAGGAAGGGAGAGGGAAGAGAGAGATAGAAACATCAATGATGAGAAAGAATCATTGATCGGCTGCCTCCTGTACGCCCCCAACTGGGGATCGAGCCCACAACCCAGGCATGTGCCCTTGACCGGAATGGAACCCAGGACCCTTCAGGCCGACGCTCTATCCATTGAGGCAAACTGGCTAGGGCAGTGGTCGGCAAACTGCGGCTCGGCAAACTGCGGCTCACGAGCCACATGCAGCTCTTTGGCCCCTTGAGTGTGGCTCTTCCACAAAATACCGACTTCTGCGCATGGGCCACGAAGTTTCAATCGCACTGTACATGCGCGCCCGCTTGTGGTATTTTGTGGAAGAGCCACACTCAAGGGGCCAAAGAGCTGCATGTGGCTCGCGAGCCGCAGTTTGCTGACCACGGGCTAGGGCAAAGAGTGTTTTTTCATACTAGTCAAAGGATCCACATAAAGTAATAATGTAACTGTCTGCAGAAGTAATAAAGTAATAATGTTACTGTCTGTGATATAGATAAGTTTATTCTGCTGTCATCAACATGGCTAGTGACTCATGGAAAACAGATGTCCCGGCTGTGATTTAGAAAAATGGTTTTGTGTCAGTTATCTGACTCACGGGGAGGCGGGGAGCCACTCTGCCCCGTCCGCCGTGCGCTCTGCGGGAGGACCTCTGGGAGGGTTTGTCTCTGTAGCTCTAGCACTCAGAACCAAACCGCAGCAGGAGGCGAAGCTAGTGAACCTAGCAACCGACCAGCACCATGGAGACCAGTCAACCCAGCCTGGGTGTGGCCCCAAATTGGTTCAATGTTCTGGCATTTGCTGGTTAGCTGGGAGTCTCATGTTCCCAGAACAAAATTAGACCATTCTATTTACCTTTTGTTCTTTTCTCAGGAAAGAAATAAAGTTTTATACATCAGAGAACTGCATTTTTTTTTTTTTTTTTTAGATTTGGGACCTTTAATTTTTGTTGAGAAGGCACAAGCATGGAGGCTTTTAGGGATGCTCGAGACAGCCAGAGCTTCCCCAAAACCTCAGGGGCCCCCTAAGCACAGTGTCCCTGGGTTGAAATAGCGGCTGTGTGAACAGGTCATTCACGGCTTGGCAGCTTGGGAGGGGCCAGAATGCAGGGTCCACCTGTTGGAAGTGGCACACTGACCACAGGAGACAAAACTGAACCTGTGGCAGCGACCTCGAAGCTCTTGATGAAGAGACCCCAGGCCCAAGCTGGGGCGGTCCAGCTGGGTGGTCACCTTCTTGCTGAACACCTCGCCCTGCCATGCTGCTCACACCACACCGGGTTCTTCTGCTGACCTTCTGAGGATGGAAACCCGGGGCTGCTTGTCTGGTTTCTTCTCACCTGATACTCACAGGGGGTTTTAGTTTTGTTTTCTTCAAGGTAAAGTGTTCATATTATTCTGCCAAGCCGCCTCCAGAGCTGAGAACGGGGATGAAAATGTGGTGCCCCTCAGATTCTCACGCAACACAATGTCAATTTGCACAGCCACGCCCCTCCCTTTGGCTTCCTAGTGGATTTCCCCAAGAAACCAAATTTGTGGGTTCCACCAGTCCCTCATTAATCATCCTCGCGAGTGGCCTTGCTATCAGTTAAAAATAAAAAGGAGAGAAAGGCCTGCCCAAGAAGGGGGTTCTTTTCATTAGAGAACTATTTATAGCAAAATTAACACAGAAGGCAACTAGGCCCTCTCCACTTTATTCTTGGGGCCCGGGGTCTAAATAATAAACCCAAGGAGCCTGCGTTCAGCACTCCACCCATAATATAGACTGACGTAGGTCCTATGGTTTGAGACTCAGCCACGGCACAGGAATGACTGGGCTAAAACTCGTCAGAATGTAGCAGCTTCCCGAATAGAACAGCGACTTTCAACCCGTGTGCCACAGAATTTTACTGGGGGGGCTCAGGATCCCAGGGTCAGAGCCAGAAACTGGGCCAGATGGCTTCATTCCAGAGCCACTAGCCCCTTCCCTATTTAATCAAGGATTTACCTATTTTCCCTTAGGTTGTCGAATAAAAAAATGACAACAGCCGACACAACAATAGCTGTCCGGTGTGAATGAATCAGTATTATACCTATTTTTTTTTATCAGATCGGCAAAAAAAATGTATTTTTTTGTAGTGCCGAAGAATTTCAGTGATTAGTTTATGTGTGCCATGAGATGAAAAAGGTAGAAAACCGCTGGTCTAGAAGCAGGTTAGAATAGCAGTTTTCCCTAATATGCTACACTCAGTGGAATAAGACATCTCTTGTGCACCTACCATTATGATTGTATTGCTGGTAGTTTGTTCCTGGAACTGAAATTAGTCAGCTAGTTTCTGCAGCTTCTGTGGGGGCTCTGGGTTTGTCTTCCTCCCGGGGCTGCCCAGTCTGTCCTGGTCATGCCGTTTGAGCCCAGGATTGCCAGCTTCCTTCCTGCTGTGGAGGAGGGCCTGAGCGCCTTGGGTGGGGACTTCCTGGGAGCAGAGGGAAGAGAGCGGCTCTTTGCTCTCTTGAGTGTGGCCACGAAGTTTCAATCGCACATGGTATTTTGTGGAAGAGCCACACTCAAGGGGCCGCAGTTTGCCGACCACTGGCCTAGCTGGTCTGCATGTGTGTCTCCCGTCCTCCATACACCGCGGGCACCACCATCATGGGCGTGTTTCAGATGAGACTGGAGACGCAGGGGCCAGGTAACTTGCTCAGCATCCATGGTAAGGGTCAGAGCCAGAAACTGGGCCAGATGGCTTCATTCCAGAGACACTTAGCCCCATCCCTCCGTGGCGCCCTAGGGTTGGGGGGGCATGCAGCAGTTTTCCTCAGGGACAGACGGGCAGGTAGACGGTGCCTGCTCCATGGGCCCTGCTCTGGGACGGTGGTCATAGGGTCTGGGTTGGCACATAGCTCTAACCTTTGCCTGTCTCGGTGGGAATATTCACACCAAAGTCTCCAAACATTAATGGTTGGCTATCATTCTCATCTGCAAAGTTGTTACTCTACTAAAATTCAAATTGCTTTTCATGATAAGTTCCCTAAGTCCTATAGTTGTTCATGTAGAGCCGTTTAGAATTATTTTCTCCAATTCATTTAATTTCATAGAGCCAAGAATTGTAATCCATGAACATACTTAAAAGTGTTAGAGCAAGAAAATCAGGTAATAAAAGGCATTTCAATCTCTTTAAAATTCACTTTTATGGGCCCAAGGATGCTACCCATCAAAGCTTGGCGCTGTTCACCTTAAGCAAGGTTGAAACCTGCGGAATTTCTCCCCCAGGGGCCACTCTGGGCCTTTCCTCCGCCTCTTTTCTGTCGCCCCTACCCCTCCTAGGTTAGGCCCTCCTGCCCTTCCTTCCCGAGCCCCTCCCCCAGAAGCCAAGCCACGTGCGCAGGGGCGCCCTGTACACAGTGGGAAGGTGAGTGGGAAGGTCATGCTCCAACATGTTACCCAGAACTAGGTGGGGCAGGGAGTGGGAAATTGGGGGGTTGTAACATTTAAATGTGAATTTGTGGTCTCTCAATAATTAGAGAGCGGCCTTTTCAGAGAATTAGGCCAAGCGACTCTGCAGGAAGTTCCCGTTTGGAGGAGGGGAGGTGGTTTTTCTGAGATCGGCTTTCACACACGTGTCCCCGGGACAGGGGCTGGCAGGGGCACCCCAGGCGCCGCAGGCTCCGGGCTTGGCCAGAACAGGCAGACATTCTGTTAAATGTGAGGATGTCCCGTTGGCTCCTGCCCGAGCCTGGCGAGGACTCGCGTTGCCTTGTCTGCAGGACTTTTAAAGAAGGAGCAGCGCGCGTTCTGCCGCGTTCTGCGGCGGGAGGGGCGCGTGCTGGGAGGTCGGGTTCCAGACCCCGCACCGGGACGACTCCTCCCCACGCCCTCCCGCTGGGCTCCTGCCCCGCAGGCCCTCCCGGCCAGACCCTAGACCGCACGGCCCCGGCTCTGAGCCACCGGATCCGCGCCCCCGGCTTGCTGATAGGGAGGCGGGCGAGGGCGCACCGGCCCGGCATGTTTGCTCTCACCCCCGCGGGCCGCGCACTTTTGTTGTCCGGGAAGCCGGCCCCTTTCGAGGTGATGCGTTAACGGGGGTCCCCGGCCGACAGGTGCTGCTGGGCTCGGGCTGAGTTGCCAGGTCCGTAGAAGCTCACTTTGGCCGGAGTTTGGAGGACGTCCGGGGCACTAGCCCGCGGGAGCCGGCGGCGCGGACTGCGGGGACTGGAGTGGGGGTAACGGAGGCAGCTCGCCCCGCCCCCCGCAGGCCCCGCCCCCCAAGGCCCCAAGCAGAACCCTGCCCCGCACGGTCCCTCTCCCCCCAGCTTCCGTTTCCCATCGCCTCTCAACTCGCCCTCCCCGCGCCTGTGGGCGGGGCCGGCTGGGGTCCTTTTTGCCCCCACCCACCCCCCCACCCCGCCTTCCGGTAGAGGCCGCGGTGATTGATAACCGCGCAGCTGGGACGCGGGGCGGGGCGCGCACAAAGGACGGGGCGGGCCGGTTGAGCGGTGGAGGTGGGGCGCCGATGGGGGGCGGGACCGTCGGGGGCGGGGCGCGCGGGGAGAGCCGCTCCTCTGCCCGGGGGCCCCCACCCGGGCCGGGGCCACCTGCGTCACGCCCATGCGGCCGCGCCCGAGCCGGGAAGCGGGGAGGGCGCCTCCGCCCCGGGAAGGGCGAGTCCGGTGCCGTCGCGGGTCTGTCCGTGGGCTGGAACCGCCGCGCTCGGGATGCAGCTGAGCTGAGAGCCTGCGCCCGCGGACCGAGAGCCCGCGTTCAGAGTCTTTCCCGGCGGTGTGGGGAGCGGGACTTGCAGCGGCAGGATGACCAACCCGGCGGCCACGCAGAACAAGGAAATAGACTGTCTGAGCCCCGAGGCTCAGAGGCTGGTAAGAGGAAAACGTTGGGAAACTTTCGTGTCGGACTTTGAACGCTTGGTCCTTGTTGGCGCTCTAAGGCCCAGGGCAGCGGGCACCTTTGGCTGCGCTGGGGTGGGGTGGGCTCCGCCTGGCCGGGGACCCTGAAATGAACGTCCCCACGCGAGGATGTGCGGGTGGGAGCGGCCCTGCTCTCCGTTCAGTGCGTTCAGTTCCTCCTGCGAGGAGAGCAGGTTTCCTTGGACGGCGCCCCTCCCCAGGACGAACGAACGGACCTTGAGACCGGTTCTGCCAGCTGTGTGGCTGGGCGGAGGTCTGAGGCCCGCGCTTTAGAGGTTCCCTCCCAGCTGGTCGTTCGGTATTTTACAAAATACAGCGCACGGAGCCGGTGCCCAGAGCGGGGCTCTTGCCCTGAGGCTGGCGCCATCTGTGGCTGGGCGGTTCTGAGCACTTACCCTGCCCTGGACCTTCGACCGGAGCAGGACTTCTCCACCTCCCCCAGGACCCCAGTTCCCAAACAGACTTTGGCTGGTCTCCTGAGGCCAGGGGGTCTGGACAGGACCTGCGGGATTTCACAGTTATCTGGCTTAACTCCCATGGCTGGGGGGTATTTGGGTTAAAATTGGGCCGGGGTGAGGTGGGGAAGGTTCGTTATTACCCACTGTCCTGTGGCTTGTGGTTGGTCATGAATATCTAAAGGTGAGAGGATGCACTTTGGAAAAGAAACATGTTACGATGTTTAAAGTTTATACTACAGAGAACTTGAGCCCAAAACAATCACTCCTTCACCAGGTAGGAATTAATCACCTGGTGTTTGTGCGGGATTCAGAATGAGAAGACTGCCCTTACCTTGAAGGAGTTTCCCAGTCGGTAAAACCAGAGAAAGGTATAGAAACAGACTCTGCTGAGCGCACAGTTGGGAGTTAACTTCCTTGCTGAGGACGGTCAGGTGGGTTTGTAGCGTCCATTTTACTGTGCTGCTTCTGGGACCTCACGTAAAGCTCCCGCCCTGGGCCAGACCTTTCCGCTGGTTCCTACCCCTTCACCCAGTCGGTTTCTAGGCCTGGGAACCTGCAGAGGGGCCCTGGAATCCACGGCAGGGAAGGGCCCTCAGAGAAGGAAGGGCGGAGTGCTGCCAGAGGCCGACGTTCCGAGGAGCCATCTAGGCAAGCCTTAGATGGCCAGGACTGGCGATGCTAATCCTGGGCGAGATTCTGGCTCAGAGGAAGGAACTCTGGGCGGGGACTTTTTAAAGAAGAAAAGAGTAAACGTGGAGAACGAGGATGTGAGGAAGGGAGGGACCTGTCCATCAGAGGAATGAGTAGAAATAGCAAAAGTCTCCTTAACCCTTCACGTAACCCTGGATTGGGTCTGGCTGAGATGCCTGCTTCATAGAAATAGTGAGAGGGGAGTCTGGACCGGGCCCTGTGTGAGAAGGTGCGCCATCTTCACTGGCCCACCAGCCCCTCCTCCAGCGATTTTCAGTCGGTGCGCCGCAAGATGTTTTGAAACGTGCAATACCTGACCGTTTAGTTAGGGGCACTGATCTGCTTTCCCTTAGATCATCAAATTAAAAGTGACAACAGTCCACACAACAATAGCCATCCAGTGTGAATGAATCAAAAGTATACTTACTTTTTATGTCAGATTGGCAGGAAATATGTATTTTGGTGAGCCGCAGAATTTTAGTAACTAATATGTATGTGCCATGAGATGGGAAAGGTTGAAAATCACTGCCCCACCAATTCCAGGATCCAGTAAGTTCTGAAAACCAAAAGTTGTTGCTTTTTTGGGTAAGTTTGTGGCAGAATTCATTTGGCCGTGAGACCTGCCCTGGCTGGTGGGCGACTTTTCAGTCTTTACCTCTGCGTGTGAACACGTCCGTACATTCCTCTGCAGCCCCGTTAACGGGCTTGGTTAAAGGCTGTAACTCGGGATTGTGGCAGAATACATGGTCCCGCATCTTATGGCCTTTCTAGTTGAAGCCTGAGGCATACCTGGTCCCGGGATTTCCAGTAAGCAATTGTGAACCTGTGGGAGGGTTGTTTTCAGTAAATAATAGCAAACACTCTTGGAGAGTGGAGGTGGGGAGCCTTAGAAGCGAGTCACCCCGCAGCCACCCTGGGCGAGGCAGTGTTCCGGCTGGAGGCCTCTGGGCATTTCATACTGTTTGTTTGCTGCCGGTTGTGTTCTCCATTAAGTGACCCTGTTGTCTGGGAACTGGGGTCTGCAGTGGGGAAGGAGGGCTGGGGGCCACCCCAGTGTCAGAGGAGAGCCGGGGTTGGCAGGAAGCGGAATTGCCAAGCTCCACCTCACCTGGCAAAGGAAACGGCAGGATGAGGGCAGGAGCCCAGCTCCTTCATGGTAGTTGGTGCCAGCGTGGGAGGGGCAGTGTGGAAACCATGCACTTCTCCCACTTTTGTAACTTCCCGTGTTTGAGATGGGTTGTGTCACCTCTGGTGGCTTTCCACATCCTGACTAGCATGAACTGACAAACATCAGTCCTGTCCGGAGAGAGTCTGTCTGGGTAGAGCGTGGGCACAGTCTGCCAAGCCCCATCCCACTAGGCACCTGTGCCAAGGTCCCTACCTGAGTGGGAGTGTTGACGAATGCGGGACGAAGGCGGTGCTCTGGGGGCTGGTCCTGCCGTAGTTCAGCTGGAGATTTTGAGTCTTGAGACCCTACGGTTTGTTTTAGATGGGTCACTTCCTCAAGCAGTTAAGTTATAGAAATACTAAGTTAGGTCTTTTCTCACATTTTAAGAGTGTCCCACTAGGGCAAAGATGGAGACTAAATTTCCCTTTTTCTTTAAGCGTTAGTTTCTGGGCAGCCAGAAATAATGTCACAGAGCGGAAGCCTCCTTAGTAAAAAAATTTTAAACCCTGCAGTCTAAACTGCCACTTTTGCTGAGCACAGGAAATCAGGTTATTTATAGTTGCAACACTGTTTTCTCTCGAAGTTGATTGGACTATTTACCTATTAGAGCGAGGTCCTTATCTCGTTTTTACAGGTCTGTGAGGTTGCCGTTGGTATGATGTGTTTGCTCCTCAAAAGGCAATGTTCGAGAAGAATGCCTTATCCCTGAAAATCGGGCTGTGTGACTCAGAGAGGAAGCGTGTATGACTAGTTAGCTCACATGCCAGTTTCCAAAATCTCCGTTCGTGTTTACGAACGTTAATCCTGGAGGCCCCGGCCGGTAGATGTGAATTACTAACCTGTGAGGGAATACGCCTGGTATATCCTGCTGTAAGTTGGTCGTGGGGTAGGCAGGAGAGAGTTTTTATGGCTTCACTGTTTTAACTCTAGAGTTCGCTTTTTTGAATAAAGAAACTTATTTTTAAGGAATGGATTTACTAGGACTTTCATTATTCAAACTATCTAGAGAAACTTAAGTAAATTAACTTCTTTCTCCTAAGTTAAACAAAGGATTACTTTGACTACATCCAAGATTTAATCATTCAGAATTGCCAGGCATATGATGGCAGACCACCCCTGAAGTCCCCACCCCCCAGCCCAACTCCAAAACAAATAAACCAAAACAAACAGGAACCCCACCACACAGGTGTGTACTCAGGTGTGTATTCGGAGACTCACTCATTCATGGGGGCCAGGAGGGAGGGCAGCGTTTCAGTGGTTTCCTCCTTAAGGCTATAACTTAGCTTTAAAGCAGTTTTGCCTTGAATCTGAAGAACAACTACTTTGTAATAAGAGACATAATTTACCTTAAATGACAGTAGTGAGGATTCACTTTAAATTTTAACCCAAATCTTTCACTTAAATGTTTGTGTGGTAGAGCTTATGAAAGCAGCCTCATTTCTGTCCTCGCATCTTTTTTCTTGCCTGCAGTACCTGGGTGTGTAGCCTTCCTGTCTCTGCTGCCCTTAACCCTGAGCTGAGCTGAACTCACCCTGCTGGGTCTGCAGCTGTGGTACTAGTCACAGTAGGTAGCATTTCCCAACACCCCCCCCCCCTCCCCCGTCTGCCTTGCCAAGTGTTTCCTGTGGCGCCTTCCCCAGTCCTGGCCACCACCTCATGAGGCTCGGTGATCTCCACTTGCAGATAAAGAGGAAACGGAAAGGTCAGGGGACTTTCCCAAGTCCACACAGCTAGCAGGCAGGGGGCCCTGTGACGGAGCTGGTGCTGATAGCTGTCACCACTGTGTACATGCCTCAGGCAGGGTCTCAGGCTGGAGGCTGCCGCTGGCTTCTCTGCAGCTCCAGGCCTCACACGCAGGATCGGGGCCCAAGGGCTTCTTTTTCCTGAGATGGACGGCCCTTCAGATCCCAGCCCTTGCTCCTGAGTGCATATGGAGACCTCTTCATTGTATCAAATGCTTCATTTCTATTTCTGGGAGTTTTTAAAACTTTTCAAAACAAAGGAACACTCGATGGACTGAAGTTTTCTAAATAAGGAAGAGAATACTAGAAAGGGAGCGCCGCAGACGTTTCTCCTTTTCCCAGTTTGTGTGCTGGACTAACTTTGTCACTATCAGTCACTGTGTCAGCCCTCACGGGAACCCCGGGAGCTGAGCCTTTTCCCATGTGGCTGCTCCCTAACCCCACGCCACCCAGATAGGCCCCTGGAGGGTGGAAATGATGGCTTCTCATTCTTCCCTGGCTGGTTCCAGGACTGCCATTGGACGCAGGGAAGGCTGTCAGTAGTTGTGTCCGGCCTCATAGAGGAAAGCGCGGTGCTGTGAGAGTCCGCCTTCTTCTGAGAGGGAATATGCTGTGTGGCACCTTGAAGGGGTGGGGTCTGCAGGGAAGACCCTGGGTGGAGCAGGGAACGGGAAGGGGGAGGAGCCAGATGCCTGGACTGCAGGGAACCTGTCACCTGGAGAGCCGCACAGGTGGCTGCTCTCACCTGTCAGCTGCATGCATGGTGATGGGTGCCCATCATGCTCTTGTCGGTAGTTCCAGCAGCTCTTGTTGAGACTGTTGAAGGAAATGTAAACACTCGCTCTTCTCAGAAAAAACTCCCATGTATTCACAGCAAGAGGGGGAAGTGATTTTCATCGAGGGTGATGTGCAGCGTCCCTACCCACCCTCAGGGCCGTGCTGGATGCTCCGAGTCATTGCACTCGATAAAGTAACATGAATAATTTCGTTCCTGGTTAATATAAGTTGGTTATTTCGGTATGTAGGGTACTTTTAAGAAGTTTGTTATTCTGAAACTTTTAAGAAGTTTATTCTGAGATTCCCAGCGGCACCGTGGGGAGAGATTGACAGTGCTTGACCCCTGGTGTGGAGATGACCTTTCAGAGGCAACGGGAGCACCTCGAGGTGCCCAGCCCTGAAATGGGGGCTGATGGGCAGAAGGGACGCAGTTTGTCCGAGCTCATGTCATTGGTCAGTGGTAGAGCCAAGACTGGTGGCTCGGTCTTGAGACACCCTCTAGACAGCCTCCCTCTGGAAACGCCGGGCGAGGCCGAGAGGATGCAGTCTGGACAAAGGTGGCCCCCATTGCTTCTCGGGCTGTTCCTCCCGGTCCCCCAGGAGCAGAGGATGGGGTGCCAGCTCCTCGGGGCCCAGGCCCAGTCACGATCAACTTAGCGAGATAAGGGCTTCTTTGAAGGCTGCCGTTTTATCACAAAATTCCATAATTTTAAGGTGTGCTCCATAACTTACCTGAGTTGCTTTCGATGGAAACATAGTGTTAAACTTTAACAAGTTAAACTTTAGTCTTTAACTTTGTGTCCTTCAATCCTTCAAGTAAAAATGATAAAGTGTGTCGTGTTTATTTTGTGCTTACGCACTGGCCCCCAGACCTGTGCCCTGAACCTGTGGCCAGGCTGTTTGAACAAGTGTGGCCGAGCACCAGAGATACGGCCTCCGTTCCATTCCAGTTTTAAAGCTGTGGTTCACGGCCCCGTCAGACCCCATGCCTCTTTTTTATTACACATTTTTTAACATCTTCATTATGAACCTGAAATGAAATTCATTGATGGTAACATCTACCAGCATGCATAATACCATGCCAATAGAATGTTTCACTGTAACATTAAGAAGAAAGTAAGGTGCAACACTGGAATGTGACTTTCAGTGCCGAAATGCTGGTGCAGCCTTCAGATACATCGTAGCTGCAGAATGCAGACTGATACAGACATGCTGTCCTCACACCCAAACAGCTGCCGGTGATTTGACCTCCCACAATTATGACTAACTCTTAGGAAAGTTCTGAACAAAATCAAGTATAATCTTCCCTTGCTTTCCTGCTGATTGCATTCCTGGGACAGTCAATGCAAGTTAAAACTGTGCAGAACACGTTTCGAGTTTATGTGTAAGTTGCAATCAGTTTGTCGATCTGAAAGTGATCAGGTGGTTCTTCTGTCTGCTTGATGGCCAGTGGGAAAGCCTCTTACTGTGCAGCCTGTCTCTGCAGGATGGTGCTTGCCCCTAAATGCTATTAGTACCCCCTCCAATCATTGTGACTTTCCCCCTCCCCCCCCCTCCCACACACACACCACTATTTTCAAAATACTCTCTTAAAGGTGGCACTCTCCCCATGACAACTGTGCCTTCCCTTGGTGGCGATGGTCATAAAGAGAGGCCCCCTCAGTGGGGGAACTTACTGCAGCTGCCTAAGCGAGGGTTTGGGGAAGATGAGGTTTTGAAACTGCAGTAAAATGCACGGTGGCAGCCGAGAGACATGGCGGGCGGTGGATACATGGTGCAAGGCCAGCACCCGTCGCCATTGGGCGCTGCCGGCTTGGCGAGTTCCTGTTCACACGGGTGCAGGGGAACACTCATCGCCCAGTCCCCTTGGTTGCTTTGAATGACAGATTATTTTTAGACTCGACTGCATATGAAGGGCTGGGGGTTTACGTAGAAAACAAAAGCTGGTGGCTGTTTCCACTTCCTGTAGCAAAGGCGGCTCAGGAAAAGGCTCTGTCACAGCCTTGTAGGCACTGTGCACAGCGCTGTCCACTCCGGCTGGGAACGTGCCCCGCATTGTAAGTCCCTTAACGCGGGCCTGCACGTGTGGTCTCCGGGGTCCCAGGCTCGCCCCGCCGGGAGCTGTATTTCTTCGTCACTACAGGGAGGAATCACATATGGACAGAAGTCCCCTGCTTGTTTCTGGAACAGAACAGGTTTTGTCACCACTTCGGGCACAATATTCCTCTCACATAGACAGGAGTGAGCTTTAAATGCATCCTTAAGCTTTTCCTGGGAGAGGGTAAACTAGAGCTATGTCATGTGGCCTGACAGGAATTCTGCTTGATTATCAGAAGAATTCTCCAACCTGGAGGCCAAAGTGGATGCGTACGGTCAGTATTAAGACTTCATCGAATGCCGTGCGGAGGACAAACCGCTCGTCTCTCTTAGCCCCTCGCGGCATCATTTCCACTTGACATCTGAGGCAACACACCGGGGAGGCGGCCGTCACTGGGTCCCGCGTGCGTGTCCAGGGCCCAGTCCTCTCCTGATCCAGGTGCTGGTCTTCATGTGCGCTGACAGTTCCCTCCCAAAGGGCTTCTGGACGTCGGCGCCAGCATCAGAGAGCCTGGCGGCCATGTGCACGTCAGCCACGTGCTGTGGGTGTCCCCTGGCTCTGCAGGGTGGGGAGCTGGCTTCCCCAGCTGTCATCGTGATGCCTTTCCTGACCCCAAGGCTTTCTCAGGGTGGCGGCGATGGCGAAAGCATGTCTCAGCCCCTTTCTGTAGAGTCACCAGAGTTGAGGCTCACGAACCCCTCCGTCTTCCGCGTAGCACGCGAGCCCTGGGTAACTGCAGAGTTCAGAGCAGAGTGAGCGCTGGTTCTCGGACGGCCGGTGCGGGGCCATGGGATGTAGAATTCCACACTGTGAGTCCCGGGGAAGCTCCGAAGCTCAGGACAAGTAGAGACGGAGCCAGGAGTCCCCGACGAGGTGCGAAGTGGGGCTCGCAAGGACGGAGCGACTCTGCCTCCTGCCCTCACCTCTGTCCTCCCCGAGGGCCAGGGCTCCCAGTCCACCATGCCTCTGCTCCCTGAGGAGCATCATGGGGGCATCTGGGTAAACGGGTAGAGCCACAGGAAGGACACAGACGTCCCTACGCAGGGTGCTGGGCAGCACTTCCTACCACTCACAAACCCTCCAGCACAGGCAGGAAGACGTGTGACGGCAGCCACGTGCGAGCTCAGCGAGGGCACGGTATGCCTCTGCCAGGGCTCTCCCCGCATCCTGGCCAGTTGCTTCTCTGTCTGTTTCTGCTTGGCCTCAGTCCCCAGCGGCGTCGGGCTCTCCCAGCCCCCTGGCCCCCAGAGAGGAGCAGCCCTCTTCTTCGGAGGAAGCTGTTATCTCTGGAATTCCTGGCTCGGAGCAGGCCTGTCGAGCGCTGGCGGGACAGGCGTGCTTCTGATTGTTTATCCTGAAGCCTTTGTGTCCTGCTCCAGGGAACCCACTTCCGCGCTGTGGTTGGGTTAGACCTGCAGGTCATCAACCCTTGGCGCTGCGCAAGGACCAACCCGTCACTAAGGTGATGCCTGCTGTGCCCGTGATTTCTCTGCAGCGCTCTGCAACCCTGGCCCGGTCTGTGCCACTCCAGGGGACAGGTCACAGGGAGCAGTGTCTCTCTCCCCAGCCAGCCCGTGCGCCCCCTGGCCGGGCCCCTGGCCGATCGCATCTGTGGCCTCAGTGGGCACTGGAGGGCTGAGGCTCAGATCTGGGCTTCTCTGTGCACGGTTAGCGTCCCTCATACCATCGTGTCGGAGTGCTGTCATATTTGTCTGTGGTCAAGTAAAATGTAAAAGTGGAACTTCGGGGTCAAAGGTTCAGATTTTTAGAATTATAGTGAGGCAGCTTAGGTGATAAATGGTGTCTTCTCATCCCAACCATGTCCTCCATCCAAGGGGGCCTTACTTGAAAACCCAGGTCGGTAAAGCTCTGCTGACTGGATTCCAGGCCAGGCCAGGAGGATCCTTGAGGGAGGGGCTGGCCGTGTCCCCTGTGCGAGGGGGGTGGAGGGGGGATGGAACTCTGGGCTTCCCGGCCATTCCCAGCCGCACTGTGGGCGTGCCTGAGAAAGCCAGGGAGCCTGGATCTCATCAGAGGAGCCCTGGCTGGTCAGTGCCTCCATCAGAACAAAGAGGGGGTCAGAGTTTTCTTGGGTGGGGGGCACAACATGGCACGTTGTAGCAGCAGAACCCCGGCCACCTTCCAGCAGCAGTGAGCATGGTTTCGGTTTGGGGCACCTTCATTTCCTTCCTTCCTCTCTCCCTTCACCCCCTCCCTCCTTCTGTCATCCCTACCCCCCTTCCCTTCCAGATCCCCCTCCTCAGCCCCCCCCCCCGCTTCCTTCCTTCCTTCCAAAAATGTTGCTATTTATTTGAAAACTGTCAGACAACCAGACGTAATTGGGATGACAGAAAGCAGAGGTCCCCACACTTGAGCGGGGGCATGTGGAAGCCCAGATGGCTGCCTCCCCCCAGGTTCTGACTCAGGGGGCCCGGGTGGGGCCTCAGGTGCTGCATCTCCAATAGGTCCCCGTGAGGCCCCTGCCCTGGGAAGGACACTGTGACAGCCATTGGTTTAAAGAGCCCACGTCCTACCTCCAGCCCCAACAACCGTCCGCTTACAGCCATGTGGACCCCAGCGTCCCCACCCAGGTTATGTGAAGGCACATCTGAACAAAACCCTAGCATTTCATCCTCAAATATTTGAATGTGCATCTCAACAAGGATGGTATTGGGCAGAGGAGGGAGGGTTCAGGGCCCAGACCTCAGGCTGAGGGGACGAGCTGTGGGCTTGTGGCCACCGCCTGCAAGCAGGGGGGAGAGCGGCCTAGGCCCCTGGGGCCATGCAGCAGGCCCCTGGTCAGGAGCTGCTGGGGACCAGAGCCTGGAGAGCCAGCAGAGGTCGAGAGCGAGCTTGGGCAAAGTCGTCAATGGAGCGGCCAGCACATGCCCACCGACGGCTGGCTGGGGGGTGTCACAGTCCTGTGTCTAAACTGTTTTTTTACACCCCGAGCAGTTTATACTTTGTCTCCTAAATTCCATAGATCTGTCTGCTTTCCTCCATTCGTGCCATCTCCCTTGAGGTTGGGGACTGGGGGCGGGTAACACGGAGGCCATACCCCAACTCCAAAACCCCAGGGCCTTGGAGGTGGGAGGTGTGTCCAGGTTTTGGTGAGCATCCTGTGCATGTGTCTCAGGGCATGTGTCTCAGGGTGGGGTTCTTCTCCAAGGTTGTCTGGCCTCTGGGACCACGTGGGTCTCTTTGGGACCGTGGGCCCCTGACCTCCCGCAGTGGCCTCACAGCTGTGCCTCATCCTTGGCCTGTGGTTCAGCCAGCCCCACCCGCTCATGTTCACGGGCTCGCCCATCCGCCCAAAAGCAAAAAGCAGTCTCTTCTCACTTGCTGGGGGCTTCCCGCTGCCCTCCCCGCTCCTGTTCCTGCACCAACTTTTAGCTAGAGAGATCTTTCTAAGTCAAAAGTCAGGCCCTGCTGTGTTCCTGCTTAAAAGCCTTCAGTGGTTCTACATTCCTTCAAGATAAGGTTCCAGATACAGGAGCTGAGGGCTGGGCCTGGACCCCAGCCCTGGGGACTTCCCACCGGGCCACATGCCCTCGTCCCACACTCCCCAGCCCCGGCTCTCTCCTCTTTGCTCCTCAGGGTCTGGCTTAGGGCTCCATCCCCCAGGAAGCCCGCCTGACACTAGCATTGGGTTAAGTTCCCTCCACCCCTCCACCCCTCCACCCCCACTGTAGCACTAGTCCCTTGTTCATGGTCACCAATTGCTTCGTCTGCATCCCAAGACTTTCAGTCCGCACTTTGAAAGTCCTTCCCGGGCCTTGGGCAGTGCGGTGAGTTCCTGTGGCCGGGCTGGTGACCTGGGCTGGTGACGGCTGGTGAGTGGTGGCCCCCTGCAAGCCAAGTACAGAAAGTGAAAGTAGCATTTGGAAACTCTCAAACCCTCTGACATGGCTGTGACCTCAGCGTGCAAGTGTGTATTTTACACAAGTGTCGACGGTGATGGATTTGCCCTGCACCGAGGACGCGCTGGCCTGAGGCCCACTGGCCCCTGAACCGACAGCAGTTGGAGGGTGGGGCCGGGCTCAGGCGACTGGAGGGGATGAATTTGGGTTTGCATGTCACCGTGGCGGACCGTTGCCATCTTATAATTTTGTTCATGTAAAGACTCGCCCATATCAGATGTATTCTCACGTGAGTGATCGTTATCTCCTGTGCTCCGCCGGGCTGTTTCACGTTCTTGGCAGTGTCGGCGTCTTAGGATGAAGCGTGGTGAGGACTCCGGCTCTTCTTGGAGGCATCTCCGGCGGGCGTTGGGGCTCTTCTGCTGATAACAGCCTCACGCTGGCCAAGTTGTCTGTGCACAGGTTTTGTGCTGCAGCGCTGACCCCCAGGGGCCTCGGGTCCTCGGCCAGAGCCCCACAAGCATGATCCTTACCTCCTGCATCCTGAGCGCTTGGCTGTCCGTGTGTGAGTCACGTGGGTGCTTCACGGGGCGGCCATGGCCAGGATTTGAAATTGCATGGAACTGCACGTTCATCTCCTGTCTAAATTATCATCTGTGGACCAAGTTGATCTGTCTTCGAGGTTGGCTTGCTGTGTCCTTATAAGGAATTTATTCTATAACTTGGTTTTGTTCGTGTGGTTCCTTTGTCAACCAAGCTCATGTCCTTCAATCGGGGGTTGTCCTCAGGGACGGGACAGACATGGGCTGGACGTGAGGACCAGAGGGGACGGCGGACCGAGCAGAAGCCCTCTCCTGGGTAGCTGGGGTCTGTGGGGACATCACCGCACTCCTGTCTGCCTCTGCCCCCTCTCACAGCCCCTTCCTCTTTCTTACATCCCACTCCCCTTCTTCCTCCATGCCCTCCCTTCTCTTTCCCCAGCCCCCCGCCCAGCTGGTGGGCCGTGGCCACCTGGTCTGGCCATGTAGACACTGAGCCCACAGGCTGCTGGGCAGCGGCTGCCCTCCGTGTGAGCGTCCTCCTCTCACTGGCCGGTCCATGGGGCTGGAGGAAGCACTGCAGCCAGTGTCAGTTTAATGAACCTTCCCTGCCCCCCCCCCCCACCCCCCAGAGGTGGCCCTCACACTGTTCAGAAAAATTGAAAATGGGAGTGAGGAATCAAGTGCTGACACAGCTGTGATTTTGACACCTTGATTCGAAGGAACCACATGAACAAGCCAGTCAACTACTGACAGCTCAGCTGTGGTCAGTTTTCCTCTCAGATGAGAATTTAGAAAGAAGATGAACTTAATTCAGTACAAGCCTGGGATGGGGTGATGGATGACCCTGACACCAGGACCCGCCGTCCAGACATGAGCCTGCCACGAGGGAGCCCACCTTTGGGGAGACCCTGTGTGACTCGACACTTAGCCTCCTCACTGCTCGCTGGCCCACCCACCACCCCGGAAGCCTGGTGCCATCCCCAGTGGCCCTGTTTTAAGGTTCTTTGGGGAACAGTGGGACGGCTGAAAAATGCGTCTACAGCTCTGGTGGAAGAATTGCCAGGGTAGCCCCGAAAACTGAGTGGATGGAAGGCGGAATGTGTTTGACGCCAGGGGACCCGGACCCTGACAGGTTGTGCCACTCGCCTCCTGAGTAGTGGGTGAGCTCGAGGTTGTGCAGCACGAAGCAGCGTTCATGTGCCAGGTTTGCTGGCGCTGGTTGGCCCGGGTCAGGCGTTTTAAATACTCGCAAGCAGAGTACGGAAAAAACAGCCACAGGCTGAAAGATAGGTTCTTCTTCAATGTAACACTTCTAACAGCTCTGGTCTTGGTCTTGGAAAAGATGGCTTCCAGCACTGCAGGTGCTGAAGGGGAAGCTGAGGGCAGCAGGGTTGTAGAGAGGTGACCAAACAGGAGTTCTGGAAATCTGGGTCACAGTCCCAGCCCCGTGCCCGCGGACATGTCTGGCAGCCTCTCCCAGCCTCCACTTCCTGCTCTGTAAAGGGAGGGATTGAACCAGTGACCCGTGGTCCCATCCTGCTCAGATGTTTCGCTTCATGCGTTAATGTGTTGTATCTTCAAAGGAAGGCAGGCTGCCTGGTCCTGCCACCTATGGGCTGGGTAACCTTGGGCAAGTTACTCACCTTCTCTGTGCCTTAGTCCCCTCATCTATAACCTGGGGATGTTAACTGTATCTACCTAATAGCGCTATTCGGTAACAGTAACAGTAACTGCTTAATAGAGCTATGCGAGGAGCACATGGCTAATATAACTAAAGCCCTTAGAACAGAGCCCGTGGCATTTGGTAAGGGCCCCATAAATGGCAGCAGTCGTCATTACTCATCGACCCTTTTAACCCTTACGCGTCTGCGATGCATTCCTGTATATTCGTTAACCTCTGAACAAGGTTTTCTTTCAGTAGCATCCTTGTTACCCAGGTACTTGGAAGGGGCCACTGGTCTGTGTTCTAACACAATTTCCGGGTGTGTTTCAGGCGGAGGCCCGGCTGGCAGCGAAGCGTGCGGCCCGCGCGGAGGCCCGAGAGATCAGGATGAAGGAGCTGGAGCGGCAGCAGAAGGAGGTAATGCCGACCTCTTCCTTGGTTCTTTCACAGGCGGTTTAATGTTAGGTAGAGCGTGCAAGTGCAGAGGCACCTGTCCATCTGACACAGCTCATGATCAGCACGCACTTGTGCCTGTGACTTCTGTTCAAGGTCAGGCCAGGGAGGGTGCATAGCACAGATGCCAGACGTGCCTGTCGCTGACGCCCGACCTGCGGGATCCGGACGGAGCCACTTGCCTGCATAGGTCCGCCCAGCCTGGCTTTCTGGCTCTGCACTTCCAGGTCCTTCTGAGAGAATTCCGATCCCCTGAATTAAAAATATGAAAGAAGAACAGACGATTATGTTTTTATACTAACTAAACTAAACTGTTTTGTTTAAAAATGTTTTTACACTTTTTTAAAATTCAATCTTTATTGTGGTTTTACACTTTTTTAAATTAAATCTTTATTGTTGAAAGTATTAGATAAGTCCCCTTTCCCCCTCATTGACCCCTTGTAGTCCTTCCCCACTGCCCACCCCAGGCCCTCACCACCCTATTGTCTGTGCCCATGGGTTATGCTTATATGTGTACAAACTCTTCCCACCACCCACCCTTCCCTGTTTTACACTTTTTAATAGGTTTCATGAAGCCTGAAGCCCGAGTGTAGTACAGAGCACAGAATAAACGCCATGGATGCAATAGCCAGGGAAGAAATTACCGTCCCGTCCCCCCCCCCCCCCCCCAGAGCGGATAGTGATGTGTTTACACACCTGTGAAAGGTGTTTGCTATTATTTTCATAGTCATGTGGACAGCTGAGGGCTCTCTACCTGGCAGTTAGAGCTCTGAGCTTTTCCAGGGCTTTTCCATGACCTTGAGGTCATGGGGGGAATGAGGGCGTCCCTTGCTAGGGGACCCTGTGCCGTGGTGGGCCACGCCCTTGGAGACCGTCCGGCCCAGGCCCCACCGAAGGCTCTGCTTGTTGAGAAAATTTGAGTGTGGTGTGTTGGAAAGAGCCGGCCAGCTGCCTTCCCAGGGGCTGGTTTGCGTACACAGTCCTGTTTGGTTCCCACAGGCAAATTGTAAAAGTCCAGCCGATGTTTTAAAACTTGTGAGATTTCAAGAAGAAAAAAAAAATCTAGATTTCCAGTTTCTCTTAAAACCATTGCAGATTCCGCACTTTGCTGTAGGGGGAGGCTCCAGACGTGGGTGACCCGGGGTCACTCTGCCTGAGGGGACTGTCACTCCCTGAGGAGGTGTGTCCCTGGGGGAGGGGCACGGCCAGAGGTGACTATGGGGAGGAAAACCTTCCTTGTGGTTTGAGGAATCGGTAGAAGGTCATTAGAAACTCAAGCCCGGAGGTCCGGGTCCCTGCGAGGCCGTGCCCCACAGGGCGGTGCTGGGCAGGCACTGTACTGTAGTGGTGCTTGTGCTGTGTTTCTGTGTGAATATGGGCTCAACAGGTGTTTGAAAGCAGGTTACCACGTTCCCCTCCTTGTTGGAAATGCAAATACAGTTGGAAGCAAGTTCTGGTCCATGATACTTGACTCTGGAATTAACTGAGTGCTTTCATGGTTTGTACTTTTTTCTCTTAATTCACTGGAAGAAGCGTGGGTTTAGCATTTTCTCAGTGCCTGCCCCCTAGAACTGCATTGATCATTTTTAAGTTGGAAATAATGATGCGGACTTTGAAACTTCCTGAGGCCCGATGATTCTCTGGAAGCACCTTCCTGTCCGTTATCTTGGTTGAGGGCGAGGACTGGAACCTGATCAGTACCCGCCCACGAACTCGGGGTGGGGGAGTGGGGGTGAGCCTGACCTGGAGTGACTCTTGAAGCTCATACAAAGAAGCATTTTCAAATCCGAAGTCAACTATTTGGGCTGGGACGTGGAGAAAGGAGCAGGTCTTGTAGAGCAGGCCCTCGTCACATACCTGAGAGGGTGTCGCCTGAGCTTAGGAGCCACCCTGACACCAGCAGCCTCTGCCCACTCGGACGGACTCTGATATGCATCGCAGTCATTGGACGCCGACCAACAGAATAGTTCTTTTAGCCTGAACTAAAAGAGCTGGGTATTTTAAATGACAAGTTGCTTTTTCAAACCACCTGGTGTCGATGTCCCTTTGAATACTTCTGTTCATTCAGTAGACACTTGCAAGCCCTGGGAGCCCCTCCCCTCTGCTCTGGAAATCAGAATGGCAGCAGGGGGTCAGGGCGCTCCCTGGGTGGGCAGTGGTCGTCTGGGCAGAGGGCCTCAGAGGTCAGGGTGCCCACACGGTGGGCAGAAGCCCATTCTCAGGATGCATCACCATTTGTGGAGGCAGGTGCCAGCACCAGGAACCTCCCACCCTCTCGGCGGCTAATGGTTTTGATCGGCTTTTCCAGTTCTCCAAGAGTTCCCAGTCCTTTTTATATCAAGGTCTTAAAAGAGCTCTAAGAAGAATTTGCCCCAAGTTTTTGTTGCTGTGCCAGGTTTTGCCACGGTGATTGAGTTTCCACACGGGATCTCCCCTCCTCCCTGAACTGTCCCCTGAGCTCTGTTGTCGGGGCTGAACCAACAGCTCAGGAGAGAGGGGACAGTGAGTCTTAGGGGCCCGACCTTTGGTGTTCGTGGTGGTGTTAGTCATCGTTTTTATAGCTTTTCTCACATTTAAGAGAAAGTGACTTTCACCGAGTATACAGTGTAACATTTGTACAAAATCCAGGTGAAAATGAGTTACAATGTATGTCAAGCACGTCAAACTCGTGGCCGGCGGGCCGCATGCCTTGACCCACCCACTGGGAGTTTGACATGCTTGTGTGCGTACATATCTGTCTTCCAAATTATACATTTAGATGAAATCTATCCTCTCCTTAATTACAGACCGAATTAATTTAAATGTGCACTTGATAACCTAAGCAGGTTCTTGCAAAGTTCTTGATTTAGAGAATAAACATGAAGTGGAATTAAGCCAAGAAACCGTGTGTTTGAATGGCCTCCTTTAAACACCAACCCCTGTTTCTCTGTTTGAGTCAAAGGAAGTCGTCTTCCGTTTCATTTTAATTCTACAACCCAAGGTAACCCTGCCTGTTTGGTCCCGGCCCTTTAGTTTTGGTAGTGCGAAAGGGGCCTCGGTGGCTGTCACACAGGCCGGGCACCCCGAGGACAGCGGGGCCGGCACCTGAGCGTTTACAGGGCCCAGGGCCCGTGAAGCCTGGCCTGCCCTCAGGTGTTTGGTACTTGCTAAGGATCTTGGGCTTTGCAGAGAAAATCTGATTAAAACCTGGGAAACCCCGTTAAAAACGCCATCGTTGCCTCCCTCGGTCATACACACACGTCTCATTTCGTCGGTAGATGGCATTGAGATTTTGAAATTCCTCATCGTGACGGTGGGTTTCACTCCCATTGGAAAGACTTCAGTGGTTCACGGGGGCCAGAGGTTTTTGTCGATTCAAGCTCGTGGACGTCTCACACGAAGGCAGTCTGGTCATTTGAGTCCTCTGGGCACTCCGCTCCCCAGCAGAGATGCCCGAGACACGGGACAGGGTTTCCACGTGTGGGATTGAGCTGTGGGAGGAGGAGGAGGGGGCGTGGCCTCCCTGTGAGGAAACACCTTGGGTCACGTCACTGTTTATCTGTCCCGTGTGCATCGGGTGTCTGTCCGTGCTCACACTCCTCACGGACGGGCAGGGACACCGTGAAGACGCCTCCTCTGCTGAACTTGAACTCCCACTGGGGTCAGGTTGCAGGCCTGGAGACCGGCCCCCACGCTGTGAGTGGTCGGGTTGTGCAGTGACAGCCAGTGTGTGTTCAGGGGGAAGCGGAGACAGGGACTCGGGTCAGCGAAGCCCGTGGGGACCTTGCATGAAGGCAGCCGAGAGCGGGAAAGCCCAGTGGCACCTGGCAGGTGAGCGCAGAGCCAGGCAGGGGTGCAGGGTGGGTTGGAGGCCCGGCTTCATCCTGGGGTTCATGGCCATCACATGAGCTCAGCAGCGCTGACTTACACGGGCGACAACTTTGCTCTCATGCATGCAGGGCCTTTGGAGTAGGAGAGCATCACACTGAAAGTGTACATTTGAAATAAAACAGGTGTCTTTGACTGCTAGTCCCCTCGAACTGGGTGGGGCAGAGGGGAATGGCAGGGCCATCCTGGAGCCCGGGGGCGCCGTGTGGCAGCGCTGCGCTGGGGACTGTCGCTCACGGGCTATGAGGGGGAGTCCGAGTCTTATTGGCAGGTGAGGAAATCAGGCCTTGGAGAGGCGGGTGGTTTTACCCGCAGCCAAGAAAATGGCCAAGATTTCAATCTAGATCTGAAAAAGCTGCAAAGCTTGCAGTCTTCCCAGGACACCCTCTGCCTCAGAATCGGTGTATGCTCAGCAGTGAAAGCAAACAGAAACCGAGGGCAGAGTCGGCACCTTAACCGTGGGGTGAAACTGGCGGTGAGCGTGCCGGCACTCGAAGCACAGCCCCCATCGTTTCACGGGGGGAAGCACACCTTGCCAAACAAGTTCTTCCCTTGGTGCTGAACTGAAGGAACAGTGTCATCCACACAGAAGAGGCCATTTTATTAACCAGTCTCACAGAGAACAGGGAAGCAGTAGCTGCTCTCCTGCCGTTTCGTGATCTGACCACGTCCGGGAGCGAGGAGCGTGGGGTGTGCCTGTGTGCGCCCTCCATAACGGGCCTCGTCACCAGTTCAGATGGGGAGGACTGACTTCCTTAGCTTCGCTCTGGGGGCTGTGTAAGCGTTGTGAGGATTTGCTAAGGAAGAAGATATGTAGATACTCTTTGGGAAATCCAAGTGAACCTCTTATTTCCCGTGAGGACCTACACTCATAGGAAAACAATGGTGATCTGACTTGATAAACAGTTAGTTGGGGATACTGTGTTTGCAATAGTCCTAACGGTGAGTGCACACCTGTGCTCGCCCATGTAAGGCTAGAAATGCCAAGTTTCCAGTCCTGCCGTTTGGCAGTGCCCTGAACAGTGCCTGACTCAGTCCGTGTTTCGTGGGCTGAGTGAGCGAAGCAGGTATCTCTTACCTAGTGATTCCTACAAGATTAGGAGAAACCTCTGAAGCAAACTGCTGTGTCAGCGTATGATAACAGGCTTTTCAAAGATACATTTCAGTTATGTTCTAGGGCCTCTCTGCTTAGCTGGAGGTTTCCTGGTGTTCTGTCTGTATCCACCAGAGAGAACGGGAGGGCACCGTTCTTTGCGGTTTGTGGGTTTGACCCATTCGCTTTCTGATCAGGTTTCTGTACTTTTTTGTTACGCTTTTATTGCTGTGAGGAGAAATTTTAAATTGAGGACGAGGTCCTTTGTCCCATTCATGGTAACAGGTTACAGACTTCTGCCTTAGAGTAATACCAGGATTCTCATGGAGACTCAGGTGAGTGCGCCGTGTTCTACTGATAGATCTGCAACGAATGTCAGATAAGTTATGAAATGACCAGTTCTTTCAATGAGACTTCAAACGTTTTTTAATTCATACTTTACCAATTAGTCACAGTCTCCCCCCTCCCCCAATGTACCTCTACTCATATATATGGGTACTTGTAAAGCCTTTCTGTCTGATGTATCTGCTTTTTAAATTGGATTTTATATTTCTCTTCCTGTTTCTCTTGCCTTCTCTGTAGATCTATCAGGTCCAAAAGGTAGGCTCTCCGTTCCTGGTTTTCGGTTTGCATGCACTGGTTTTCTCCTGCCAAGGGCCCGGCCGCTTTTCAGAAATAACGCCTTTCGCTGAAAATACATAAAAGTCCTTACTGCTTCCCTCGCTGCTTTGTGCGTGAAGCGACTTGAACAGGATGCTTAAGTCCCCACCTCTGTGTCTGCGAAGAGCAACTCTCCTCGGACGCATGTGTGTGTGCTGAATGCTTTCCTCATCTTCGTTTTTCTCAAGAAATCAGAAAACTGTTTCTTTGAGGGGGAAAAATGAATTCTAGGATAAAACTAAATCACATTTCAGAATTTGGGAAATCCTTTGAAATCAGGTATTCAAAGGGAAAGATTATCCTTCCATATAATTTTATTAGAAAACGTTAAAAACATCAGTACACATTACCATATGTTAAGAGATTATTACCTGACTATTAAAAATCCTGAGTAGAAAAGAAAATGATGACCTAACAAAACAATTCTGTGGCTTCCTGTCAGCCTGCCTCTGTCCTAACATTGAGAGGGCTAATGTGTGGCTGTTTCCCAGTGTTTTGTAGAAGCAGCACAGGTTCAGAACTACATGCTCTGAGCAGGCCAGACACGGAAATTAAAGAGAAAAACACCAGGTGCATGACCCCTGATTCAGCAGGAATGAAGGGAGGAGTGAGGTTCCCTGGGAGTTCATAGACTGTGTACACAGTCTCCCCATAAATGGGTTTCGTTTGTTACATATGACACCTATAGTTTCTTTTTATACACTTACTCACTTTCTAGGTAAAGAACAACTATGTCTTTCTTTTAGAGCAGCTAATAATTACATTTAACTTCAAAGGTTAGGACGTGGGGGCCCTTTCGACACACTATTTAAAGTGCTGCCCTCGAGTTCCTTCACTACCTACAGCCCTGAAATGCCTTCCCATCCTGCCCCATCCCCGTCTGCATCAGTACCACCCGGAAGAGGGTAAAGGAATCAGTTACGTAGGCACCAGCATCTCTGTGTACTTTGTTAGATTTTGTGGGGTCTGAGAATTAAAATGTGACCTGAAGCTAGAGCCAGTCACACGTACAGTCCCGGGGCAGAGGCGGCAGGTGAAAGGAGGGCGGGAACCCTGGCTGTACCCCACAGAGCAGGCATGACTGTCCTCACACCGACACAGGAGACGGTCGGCTAGCTGCCACTTGGATTCAGTCATTCGCTGCTCGCCCGAGATCGCTGTTGTTTTCTCCTCACTCACCCACCGGTGAGAACTTGGCCAGAATGGAAATTTGTATGCAGAGTGAAACTGGTCCTCCGCGTGGGCAGAAGCAGAGACACAGTTGTATAATAAAGATGGGTCCAAGGTCACTGCAAGGACAAGGACAGAGAGGCAGGGAGTGTTCTCTCCAGCCCGTTCGGCTGCTTGGAGTGACGGCTTCTCTTCTATGGAATCAAAGCTATTTCTGAAAGCCAAGCACCTTTTGCGTTCGTCTTGCCCCCCCTTCCCCTGCATGACTCACCGGCTAACCCTACTAGTTCACCTCTGAAGTGCGGGGTGTGCTTGCTGGAGTCCGCTGTGCTGGCCTGCGAGCTAGCGCCAGGGCAACTAGCAACTGCACTTGCTGTGGGTTTCTGGGGTCTCCCCCCTCCACAGGATGACACGGAGACACAGCGAGAGTTACAGCCGCTGTTTATCAGGCCACCCATGAACTAGATGGAAGGCTTTGGATACTGGTTCTCGTTTTTATCGTGAAAAGAGCAATAGGTAGTGTGCAGGACTTGATGTAGTATTGGCAAAAAGAGTAATAGGAAAACTGATCATAGAGACTACTTTTGGAATTTAAGTAATATTTTGTGAACTTATATAGGCCCTTCTCCTTTTTAAAACCCCTTTTTTTCTTTTTTTCTTTTTTTTTTTAAATATATATTTTATTGATTCTTTACAGAGAGGAAGGGAGAGGGATAGAGAGTTAGAAACATCGATGAGAGAGAAACATCAATAGCTTCAAGCTGTTGAATTTCACTTAATTTGACGTTAAAACGTGACTGGGAAGTGTGTAATTGTCTTTCCTGTCTCGATTTATAGTCTAAGGCACATCACTCATAGAAAAAGCTTTGGCTCGTGTACTTTTGATACTGCAGTTCTGTACTGGTTGAGTCTTTAAGGCGTTGCTAAATTCTCTCTCTCTCTCACACACACACACACACACACACACACACACACACACCCGATTTTTCCTCTTCCAGTTCTCCACTTACACCACCTCTAAGCGAAAGGGGCAAGGCCGTTGGCGACCTTAAGCCTGGCCGCCCTTCGAAAGAAACGGAGACTGGACCCACTGTAGCAGCATCAGGTGGCGGTCCCTGTAAAACAACCCCAACAGTTGGTTTTACTTCTCACACCTATTGTTTACCCTTCTGATGAGAAGGTTTTACTATGAAAAGAGGAAAATCACATCGACGTTACAGAGGTGTGGTTGGTTGTTCCTTGATTTTCTCTTTGGAAATTCAGGGCAAAGAGAAGGGTAAAACCCCGTTCTTTGAACTGTACCTGGGGTCCCCCTGCCTTTGGAATTGTTGTATCTAGTAACAGGGACAGCCGGTCTGAATCTGCTTTTCTAACTTGGACCGCCGTAGTTTAGACAAGCCAGGTGGAAACATGGAGGCATTCGCTACAGAAAATCAGAACGTAACTTGCAAACGTTATTTGTTCCCGGTACAAAGGCCTCCCCCTCCGTAGCTGTAAAGACACCCAAAGTTTGTAAGTTCAGCAGGGGTATCAGAGAGCAGGAACAAGTGCGCCAGAAATCGGGGGGCGATCACAGTTGCCCCCTTTCCGCTACGTTTTCTCATTCCTGTTGCGGCGACACAGGACTGCTGTCGGCCTCCGCCCCTCGGAACCAGTACGGGGGCTCCATATGCTGTGGCTCGGTGTCCATCCTGGTCTCTAGGCCCCCTGGGCCCCAGGAATGCATCGTCCTGGCTCCCTGGGCTTGCAGGTGGGGGAGTGGGTGGGCGGGGTGTGTCCCAGCTCCGCTGCCTCACTGCTTTGTCTTGGCGTGTTCCCCGCACCGTGTGGCCTTGGCAGCAGCTTGGAAATGCATGTCACACAGCTCCCTTTGCATTTACCATTTCCCTTCTTGCCTAATTGTCTTTCCTTTCTGTCCGTAGAAATATTATGGGCTGTACACGAAATGGGGTGACATCGAGCAGTGGATGGTAGGCCTTGGATACGATTTTAAGAAACTTGCATGGTTTATAATTTGGTTGTTACACAGTTTAATTACATAAATAGATTCCTGTTGCACCATAATTTAATCCCCAGAGGTTTCCTGCCATTCCTCCTGCGTCTGGCCTGGTTGTTTACGTCCCGGCGGAGGTCTGGGTAGGAGGGCCCTGGCCAGGCCTTCGGCCTGGTCTGTGCAGCTGACTCCTGGAGTGTCCAGGCCAGTGTTTGTGGAGGTCGACGCCCCCCGGCCTCCTGGGGCAGAGTGCTGTCCACTAGGGACACTCGGGCCGGGCGTGTGTCCCAGGCGTGAGGACTCACCCATTTCCATCCTGCCTCCCGGGCTCCGGTTGGAACCCAGAGGCCACATTATGCTCCATTTCCTTCTCTCACTATTGTCGGCTGGCCGGTTACCCTCATTCCAACCTTTACCTGCCCTCAATGTTTGCCCCGCCCCCACCTCACCCGATATTCCCACTGAAACCCCTGTTCTTTGGCGAAAACATTCCTGTACCTTCTCACCATTTCCTAAAACAGCTTCTCTATCCTCCTATGTCAGTTGAGAGCTAGCTCGCCCCTACCCTGTCCTTAGGACCCTCCCAGGAGGGTGTGGGTGGCCCACCGCCCCCTGGGTGCTGTCCATGGTCCCGAGAGGACATGGCTTCTCCCGTCATTCACCCATGCACCTGAGTGTGCCCCCTCCTCCTGTCCTTGTCACCAGCCTCCTGGTCATTGTCACGTACCTTTAGCACTTGAGAATCTGGCCAGTGTGGAAATGTCCTGCTAAATATCCCTGATACATAAAATAATCTAAGGAAACGTAAAATTTCTTCCTAACATCGCAGGTGCCTGCATAAAATACGAAAGGCACTTCTGGAAATATAAGGAGCACACACTTCCACTGTTTAAAAAATGGTGAGCTACAACCTTCACAGTGTGTGAGCCATCGTTTTAGGCTTGGGTGGCACAGGCAGATGTCCATGTAGCCAGTCTCAGGACACTGTTGGAAGGGGTCGTTGGTTTCTGTGCCACCGCGGAAGAGAAAGGCTGCTGGTTATCGTTGTGAGCAGCTCCGTGCCGGCTTCCCGGTGTGGAAACTGCATCTGGGAACGCACGCAGTACACCAGAGAGCGTGCGTCCTTATGGCTCTTTCACGGACATGGTTTCTCTTCTGACCCCCAAGGGGAGGAGAGCAAGGTTCTGAATGTAAGAAAAAAAAGTGGGTGGGTTGATATGGACCAGACTTTAGAGGTTAGAAAAAAATTAAGGCTCGGCTTCTCCTCCACCACACGTTTGTTTTGAAAGCCAAAATGAAATATGCCAATTATTCACGTGCTTCAATACCCCCCTTGGGAAGAAAACATTTCTCGCCGGCAATTTAAGTGAAGCCTCTAAGCAAAGGCAAAGGAAATGTGTGCCATTTATATCAGGAATACTGTGCGGAGGCACAGCTGGACTGTCTGAGCCTCCCCATGTCTGTCTCTAACCTCACGCTCTCTCCTCCTTTGCCTCGGTAGGAAGACAGTGAGCGCTGCTCGCGCAGATCCAGAAGGAACACCTCGGTTAGTACTGCGTTTATTCACTACTTAGGCGTTAGGATGGAAATCTAATTTGTATTTTTAGTGATATATATATCACTAAGATATATATAATATATATATACATATATATATATATATATATTACCTCAATGATGTTTATTAAAGAATTTAATACTGATATTATTACCTAAACAAAGACTATGAACTCAGCGTTTAGCATTTTGACCTAACTTTGGGGAGGGGAGAGTGTTTGAGAAATTTCTGAGTATTACTATATTCATAACAGTGTTAATGCTTCTTTTGCTATCGAATACCCACGAACACTTCACAAAATAATGTGCATCGAGGCTACGTCGTTGTAGACTCCGGTGAAGTAAACAACAGCACTTTAATAAAATTAATCGAAAGCCGTATTATCTGGAAACAGCCTGCTGTAAACAGAGGCGCACATAGCCCGAGCTGGCTTGGACCTCGGCTCAGGCCGCCGAGCTTTCCGGAGGCTGCCAGTCGGCCCCACTGCTGTGGTGTCCTCCGGCCAGCCGCCTCCGGTCGAGAGCTGGCGTGGGCTGCTTTGTGTTGCACTGTCACTTCATGCCTATTTCATCCTTTCTCTTACTAGGCTTCTGATGAAGATGAGCGCGTGTCAGTGGGTAGTCGCGGAAGCCTGAGGGTCAGTAACCTGAATGCTTGCGTCTGCATGGTTCAGTTGTGTCCAAGCCCTTTGCTTTTCACCCCTGCATTCGCACGTCCTGCTCAGTACCCCTTGTAGTCTTGTAGTCAATATCCAGCTGACAAGGCACTTATTTAAGATCTAAGCAATGGCGGGTGTTTCCTGGCTGCTGTAGAAAGATTACACCAGCAGTGAGGGCCATAAGCATAGGCACTTGGGCTGTGTCTTTCTCCAAGAGTGGAGGTCACAGTGTTTTTGTATGTCTGTCCACATCACAAAACTGCCACATCCTGGTGAAGTTGGCTGGGCGTGGCTGGTGGGATAAAGGCGAGTGTGAAGGAGCAGGCTGCCAGTCATGTGCTATTTGCACACACGCTCCCCGGCCGCATCTGAATCTCAGGTTCAGTAACTGTCGGTTCAGTTACATCATTCTTAGTGATGTTTCTGCAGAGGCCGCCCGGGGGCGAAGTGGGGCCGACTGGACCCCTGGGGCTGCGTCTGCCCGCCTCCAGGAAACGCTCCTTTCCTCAACTTGGTGAAATCTCTTCATCACGGTCGCTTAGTGGCTGATAAACACAACAACATATTTTCCTTGAACTTTCCAAAAATATTCATAATTATATTTGAAAAAGTTGTGTGCTTTGGGAAGTGAAGTAGGGAAACTGTGTTTTTAAGGCATTGAATTAATTTGTGAGTGCCAGTTTAGTTTACCAAAGGGCTGAAACTGCCCCTCATTGCTGGTGGTCATAGGGCTCCATGCAGCCACCATGTGTGACTTAAGGACCACCAAGAGCAGAAGGCTTGTTTTAAGTCACCATGGCAACCAAATCAATGTCACACCTAGACTTCTTGTAGGGTACTAAAAATGCCTTTGATTCAGTTCTTGTCACAGTAAATTATGAAGGTGCTACACTGTTTCATTTCTTTGCAGGTGCCAGAGGCAGATTTTAGAGGAGTTAAAATTGCTCTAACTGCTTCAGATTTTAGGAATTATAGCAACATCTGCCGTGGAAGTTCTCTTTAACATGATGGGATTTGTGGTAGCTATCATTCTAACGTAATTCCTTTTGCAAATACATGAGCTCCTAGAAAGCATGATAAAAATATAATTTTGTTAAGCTGTCCAGTATTGCCTGTTTTCTGTTTTTGTTACATCTTACTTGGTTTTTAACTGGTTCTTGGCACCTCTCTTTCCTGCCGTTTTCCTGGTCCATCCTTACTCTGGCAGTCGCAGCCTGACCTGGAGTCTGGGGGTCCCTACGGCTGGGTGAGATGTTTGGGTGACTTGCCGTGTGATCCTAATGGTGTAGTGTGACAGATAAGAACCGGCGGTGTCCTCACTAACCTCATGGGTGTTTGTCTAAAAAGCCAAGTGCATCTTTGTCAGAAAAGACACACATGCCACCCACCAGTCTCTACCTGGGGGCCGTGGCCAGAGGCGGGTGCAGACCAGAGTGCTTGGTCTTCTCCCTGGAGCCTCCTGGGCGCCCTCTGACCCACCTGTTCGGGCTCTGGGCCCAGACTGGCACGCACACACTGTTTGAGCACCAGCTGTTTGCCACACACTGTGCCAGCAGCTCTGAATCCCAAGGGAAAAGATGATGTCTTGCCTTCAAGGAACTCAAATCAGATCAAGAACTGTAGTTCCTTTAAAATATTAAATTTAAGGTCATTTTATCTCATAAAGTCCATTGTTTTCTAATCTGTATCCATTCAAATAAAACATACAACCGGGCTCCTTTGCCAGAAAGACCCCAGTTCCAGCAACAAAAAGAAGGCTTTCGGTTCAAATTCAAAAGTATTCTCTTACGTCTATCCAGGAGTTTCTGTGCTGTCTGCTTTCCGAAGCCCATAAGCGTGAACCACACGGAAGAAAATCCCATCTCACCAGAAAGTGCGCTGGGCATGAACGTGGCTCGTTACTGCGGTCCTGAGAGCGGGTCGCACACCCTTCACTTGGGAACTTTTCTAGAAGCATTTGTGCTTTATTCATTCTATTGCATTTCCAAATTATTTAGCAAATGTCTGTGTTTAAAAATAGGTATTTTTATTTTTAAGTTGATAATGCCATCCACCCACCTAGCACCCCGGATCCCTGGAGCCTCCTAGTGGGGCTGCTGTCTCCACGTAAGGGCAGGAGAACTCCGGGGGTGGGTTGTCAAGGAGATGCTCGGTCCAGCCCAGCCTCGAGGTCCAGCCACTGGGGCCTGCTGTGGACGGTGGGAGGTGAGAAGCACCTCATTAGACTGAGAAAGCGCTCTTCCCAGCGTCTCCCGGGCCGCCTTCCACAGTGACACTGGCGTCGAGAGCTTTTCTGTGACACGACCACTCTCGCCACCTTTCTATTCTTTAAGTCATTAAATGTATTGGTGACACGTTTCTAGATTTTTAGCCTTTTTGTTTCCAACTGAAAGTGAATTCCGTTTGGGGCCCGGCCCAGTGGCGCGGAAGCGTGTATGTGTTGGTGACAGTCAGGAACACCTTCTGGCGCTCACTTTCATCTTCCGTTTCACTCCTTTTTACACCAAATTCCCGGCATCGGGGAGTGCGCGCGGGAGTTTGATTTTGCCTTTCTTTTTTTGTTCCCCATTTCTCATGCCCTTGAAGGCGAGCCGTCTTTTGCCTCGTTAGAATAATAATCTCACATTGTTCATCAGAAAAGCTAACAGTTGAGTCTCGCGTGGGCAGGTGTGAAGTTCGTGGGTGCTTTGCGAGCACTGAGCGGTGGTTGCGCGCTTCCTAATCACGAGTCACGAGTTAGAGCGATGGGTTCTGGTGAAGCAGTAATTCTTGTGTCTTGTTTCTCCTCTTTTAGAAAATGCTAACCTGTGCATGCCTAGTGCCCTCTCTGATAGCAGTGTGTCCCCATGTCTCTGCATGTGACACTCACCCGGGGAGCTCATCAAAATGCATGTTCCCAGGCCCCTGGGTTACGATTTCCTGGGCCGGGGCCCACGGTCCTCAGAGGCAGCCCAGGTGACCACAGTGCAGGTGGCCTGCACAGCCCGGAGTGCGGGAAACAATTCTGTAGAACAGGCTGGTTGGACATCAGAGGTCTGACTTAAGGAAGTTCTGTCAGTGGACTTCTTATTCTGATTTTCAGCTCTCTTGACCCTACCACAGCACATAAAGCAGCCCCACCCATCAACATACAACACACCAAACCACCTGGAGGAGCATAGCTGGTGTCTCTCAGAAGGTCCAAGTGCCTGTCACTCTAGAGGTGTGGTTAGGAGCCCATAGATTTGGGAATCTGTCCCAGGACTATACCCCCCATGACAGAATTCTCTTCCACCAGAAAAGGGTGAGTGTTCCCCAAAGCCCTCAAAGTAAGAGTTCCCTGCGTGGTCATGAAAGGCCGAAAGAAAAAGGGTGATGGGTGAGAGAGGACCACTCCCCCGGCCCCCACCCACCCTCTGGTCTGTGCTGCTGGCCGTTAGAGAATGAGACCAAAAGGAAGACTTGCCTACAGCAGCCCGCGCCTCCTCAGCAGCAGTGGAGATGCAGTGTTTATATGTGAAACGTTTTTATTCCTCACTCATGATAGTAAAGGTTACCCAAAGTGGGTCCATGTTAGCCTTCATGGTTACATTTTTTCCAGAAACTAGTTTTTAAACAGATAGCAGGAGAATGCACCTGAGGTCTGAAATATTCAAGTCCCTGACACGGGTTTCCGGTTCACATACTCTTTGTTAGTTGAGAGAAGAAATGAGACTGAGTAAAATTCCTGCCCATCTCTAAACAGTTTTTCTGTTAAACTTATTTCAGAAATTTTAATATTTCCCCCCGAGTTTTCAAATTGAATGCTGAGGGATTTCTACAAACTCTGATCTAGAAACTTCAGGTTGGTCTGTTGTTGGGGTTTTTTTTAGTCGTATCAGAAGTAAATACATAATTTTATAGTCAAGATTCCGTGAATCTGGATTTATAATCTGTCCGGAAATTCGTTTACTTATTCTGCATTAATGTCGTGGCTGCAAAATATGGGTGAACGCCTCCCTCCCGTTTTAATCAGATTTGACCCTCACGGTGGCCTTGGAAAGTATACGTTACTTTGCACAACTCCGCAGCCCAGGGAGAGGACGTCCGGGATTAAATAACTTAAGGTCACATGACAGAGCTTCTGTTTGGAATGGACTCGTGTCCGTGACCCCTGGTATCTCCCGCCTTTCTTGCCTGCTCTGTGCCCTGCCCCTCCTTTCTCTGTCACCAGAGCTGGTATGTCTTTGTCACTTGACAGCTGTTAATCAGCAGACACGTCCTCGTAGATGAATGAGCGCAGCTTAGACAGCCCAGCGCGTTGGGTCAGGGGAACTTGAACTGGGAGCAGAGAAGAGAAGCGGCCGGCAATAATGAACTTGATCATTCTCGTTTTCCTGGAGGACAAATTATGAAATATGTCCTCAGATTTTATTTTGGGGGGGAAAAATAGGAAGACTGGATGCATGAAAAACAAATGTAGAGGATGTATCCTACTATTTTTCCATGACGAACTTTTACATTTCATTATATATTGCATAGAAGCTGTATCTGGATTTTCTGAATAAAACTTCATACTGGGCCACGATTATCAGGGACTAACCCCGAACCCAGAACTGAACACTGACTGGCTCGGGCCGAACCATGACCCCCCTTGCCTGGCATCAGGCTTCTTGCGCGCTGGGATTTCCGCAGCACGGCCATCAAGCTGGGAGAGAGAAGAAACTGCCGGAAAGCTACTGCGCCCAGGCCCACGGGCTTCATCCATAGGAGGGATTTTGCCTTAAGGCTCAGATGCCCTGTAGTTACAAGTGACACTGCGTGGACTTTCCTGGGGTGCAGAGGAGCAGATGGGAGGCAGAGGCTGTCCTGGGCTCCCATTCACCCGCTCCCCTTATACCTGGTTGGTTCTTCCTTGCTGATCTGTATCTGTCTATCATCTGCCTTCATTTGTGTGCTGATGTCACTTTCTTCTTTTCTTCATTGAAACAGACAAATGGTTACGATGGAGAGGTATACGGATCACAGCCCCTGAGCAGAAGATCTGGCAGGGTTAGTACAGTACATTTGCATGGCACAGAATTCAAACAGGTTGCTGCGAAGCTTTTAAAAAATATTGCTCAATCTAGCTGCTTTTGTTTCTCTGTTACACTGGTTCTCTCCCCCCTTCCCCCCAACCCAGCACATGACAGAATGAGAGCTAATGTTTTTCAACTAGGAAACATTCTCAGAATGTTAGTCTTCTGACATTCTAAGTGGTAGCGTAAGAGATTCATATTGATAAGAATCCCTAGGTTTAAAAGGCCTAGAACTAAAGATTAGCTCTTTCATTATTTTATGGCCCCGTATGTGTATAATGTGTATATTATGTATGTTCAGCTTTCAAATATGCTGAAATTGGACATTTCCAGCCTTCCACGTTTCTAGTTGTAATTTTAAAGACGGGCAGAGCCTGTGTTTTCCTGGATACCAGCGTTGGAGGCAGACGGGAGTCATCCTGGGGGGCTAGGGAGTGGGTGGAGGGGAGAGGGAAGGGACCAAGCAGGAGCCGGGGAGGCCTGGGCATTTATCAGGGAGGTCTCTGTGGATTTCAAAAGGCTAAACTGCCTACATTTTTAATTGTTTCATGACCTGCTGCAGATCTGTCATACATTAAATTATGTAAACTCTTCCTGTACTTAATGTTTGCTTCACTTTCTTTTACTAGTTGTGTAACATAGTATTTCTTTAAATTTATCTTAATTATATTAAGCTATGTCATAAGTAGACTTAAGTTCTGTGGTCAGGTTTCAAAGGGGTCACCCAGCCCCACATTAGCTTTCTGAAAGGGCTGATCAGGTTTCGCCTCCTGCCTGTTAGGGATTGCATATACTCTGTCTCTTGTCCGCTTTTCTCCTTCCAGGCTAAGAAAACATCCTCCCACTTACAGGCTGCCTTCCTACTTACATGCTCTTTGCACAGACCTCCTGTGGCCTTCCTCCAGGCTGTTACATGTTTCTTTATGTTTCTGTCCACTCTGGGACAGAGCACGAGGCCCACCATCGTGTCCTGTAGCCTGTGCCCTGCTGGCCCTCAGGACAAGAGCCACAGGGTCTCTGAGGGCCCCAGTCTGCCCGTCAGGGCTGTATTGACTAGTTTGCAGCTTTTCACCCTCAGTGCATCGGTTCACCGTCATTGATCACGAAGTCTTATCGTTGAGAGTTGGAAATTGCTGTAGAAGCTCTTTAGTCTACCTTCAGGCCAATATCACCTTCTCTCTAGAACATCCCACGTGTGGTCGCCACGTTTTGTGACAAGACAGGGGGACATCAGGCTCCGTGTTCTACAAATACAGCCAAATATTTTAATCTCTGGTTTTTGTGTTATTGGAATAAAAGTCTGCTTTATGAGTTATTAAGATTTAACTAATGCCTCTAGAAATACAAAAGAACTTGATTGTGAAACTGTGCACCGCAGAGTATAGGATATAAAACTGATTTAATAAGTAATCAAGAAGTATGATGATTGAAGAACCAATAACCTACATCTAATGCATCAAGCAGCATGGCTGGGCAGATCCGGGCAGAACACCCCCCCACACACACACACCCCCCCCCCCCACACACACACACACACACTGAGGGTGAGCTTAGAGAAAGGCTGGGTGGGTTGGGAAGCTTTTAGATGTGGAGAATACCAGTGTGGGAAGGAGTAAATGACCAGGCTGAGGGTAGGAGTTTGGAAACATTCTACAGGGAACTCAGTCTCCATAGGGGGACCGCTTGATGGTTTTAATCCCCACTTCATGCCTGCATTTGTAGCATTACAATCGCCTCCCCATCTAAATTCTGGGTTGGTTTCGGGAGTTTTTAGAGTGTGTATCCCGTAAAACCACAATGACGGCTGTAGGCCAGTTGCTTTCTGTGGATAGTGGTTCTCAGAGGGAAGGGGTGTCTCTCTCCAGCTGAGCGGGAGCCCTCAGGGTGCTGGCCTGAAGGAAGATTGCAGAATTTGCATCCATGGAGTTTTAGGTAGCTAAGAAGGTATGTAATACTGTAAGTCTAGAGAGCAGGTGACAGACCGTCCATCATAAGATTTAGTAAGGAATTACAAATAATACTAGAGGTGGGAAATTGTGAAAAACAGTAATAATGACACTGCAGGGCATCACGGAGACGTCAACACTGGGACGTAACGATAGCTCAGAGCCTCGTGTTCTGGGCAGCAGGTCTCCGTCCTCCCTCGGATGGAAGGCTGATGTGGTGTGGCTGTGTGCTCTGTGTTTGCCTTTGCCCGGGACAGGCGGGCTTTGGGGACGACGGTAAGGAACTGTGCATCACTTACAATGTCTTCTTTGGTGCCCAGAACTCCACCTACAGCGGTGACGGCAGATCCTCTACTGTGTCCTCGTCCAGAGAGGAGAAGTTGGTTCGTTTCCATTTAAATCTTTCACATCCTCTCTCCAGAAACGACAGGTTCTGTAGCATGCAACCTCGTGTGTGTGAATTCCGCTCTTTTCTCTTTTAACATCTTCTTTACAGATTTTCATTTGGGTGGATTGTAAAGTCGGTTGTTGAGCAGTAATTAGTATGATATGTTTAATTCAGATGAATTGTGCTGGTCAGCTGGGTACAATGAAAGGAAGTATTTATGTGGCTGTTTGGCCGTTAGAATTAATCAGAAGGAAACAAAAAATAAGAAAGCTTGAACGTCTCTCCTCCAAAGTCCCCGGAAACAGAATTAGTGTTAGGGTGCATGCAAACTTGGTGGCAAGAAAATCAAATCCAAATCCACAAGTCTACACAGCAGAGTGCCTTCCCACGGATGTGCATCCGTTTTGATAGGCAAATAGTCCTCAATAGTTTAAGGGCCCTGGGAGGTGAGGCTTGCTTGTCCTGAGTCAGGTTCGTGTTCACAGCAAACATGGAGCTCGTGTAGGAAGGAGGATCACAAATGTTAGCGTTTACGTCTGGAACGGAAGACAGGCCCACCTGCCCGATACACCTGTGCAGCGGGTGACAGGGAGAAACTCATTTTGCCAGGAAGTGTCATAACTAAGAAGTGTGCTCACCTTAAGGTGTAAACCGGGGGGGGGGGGGGGGCGGGGGGGGGGAGATAGAATGAATAAGCGGAAAGTAACCAGGTAGAGCCACAGGAGTCTGTCTCCTCGCCTCTGTCATGCCTGGTCCCCTCCTACTTCCTGCTTTTGCCTCTGGTGGGGCGGCCGGGACATTGCTGGCAGCCCCATCACTTGCTCTCTCACTTTCCAAACGCCCACCGCTGCCTCCCAGCCCCTGTAGTAATCAACACTCCAGCCTCACTCCGGGCCTCTGTGCCTTTCTTCCCCCAAGAGTTTTGAGTGAGCTGTAAGCAGCAAAATATGGGTGGGTTTTAACACCTTATTGAGTGTTAAACTATTGATGGGGTTTAACACTTTAAGAGTTTTGTGGGTATTATGTGCATTTTCTTAACTCCGGGGAATTTTTGCTATTACAAAGAGCACTTCGTCCTTCAGAAAACTTCCTGCTCACTCTCTAAGCGGAGATGCTTGCTCTCAAATAGAAGATGGTGGTAGACACCCAGTGCCCACCAGTGAATTATTCACCACAGTTCAGCATGTGTCTGACTCACTTACATTCATGTAAGAGAAGTAACCACACCCCCGGGGGGAAGTCACAATGAGAGCTGGTCATTTGGAAGCATAAGGCTCGTTGGCACTTCCCTGGGGCATGTGTCCCACCATCACGCTGCCTGACACCTGTCACTCGCCCGCCCTCAGCATCTCCCCGCCTGTTGCTGGGCTTTTGAATTTTACTTAAATCTAATAACAGGAAGCTATCAGTGCAGTATGTAGCACTGAAGACTTCTCTAAGGAACATCTCCCGCTGTTCACGTCGGAGCAAACCCCGCACTGGACCGACCATGCAGTGTCCGGAGGCGCTTTCTCCCACGTGGCGAGTGGGCCCCTGTGCTTTCAGCCCTGGAACAAGTCTCAACATTTGCACTAAATATTAGGCAGTTTCTCCCTGTCTAGCCCGGAATTCCACTTGCCTGCTCAGGTCATTTTGGTACCACTTATTCAAGGTGTAGGGGGGGCAGGCACACGTTACGGGCCTTGAAGGGGTGGCGGGCATCTTAAGGTGCCACCCAGCTACCTGAACGGAACCACTCCACCTTCAAGGGCGGCCCTGCTCTTGTCTGGTTGGAGCACAGAAACGGAGCAAAGAACTTCCTCTCCCAGGGTCCTTTCTTTTGGGTAAAACATTTTATTTGGGGAAATTATTAATTTATAGAGTAGTATCCCCCAGCAATAACCTCTAGACCAGCAGTTCTCAACCTGTGGGTCGAGACCCCTTTGGGGGTCAAACGACCCTTTCACAGGGGTTGCCTAAGACCATCGGAAAACACATATGTAATTTCATATTGTTTTTGTGATTAATCACTATGCTTTAATTATGTTCAATTTGTAACAATGAAATTGGGGGTCACCACAACATGAAGAACTATATTAAAGGGTCGCGGCATTAGGAAGGTTGAGAACCACTGGTCTAGACCCTTGGTCTCAGAATTACAGTGCTGACTTGGCCGTGTCTGCGGTGAGTTGTGGACACTGTGGACACCTGCTTTGTGCGAATACCCAGGAGGCCACGCCAAAGACCATTTCCAATGAAATGTTCTGCTACAGAAAACAAAAGTTGATATCTCCACAAATTCTTGGTTTTGAGCTTTTTCCCACCAAACTTTAAAAATCAGAACTCCAATTACAAAGACGTTCAACGCCCCCGTGGTCTTGCTGCCGATGAAAATAGTGAGATCTGGTTTTGCCTGTGTGCAGATTCGGAAGTCCTGGTGTGGTGCCCACCGTAGTTCGTCAGTTAACGGGACCGTCTTTATTTCCTTCTGATCGTCCTTCTGTCTCCCGCCCCCGGCAGTGCATGCCCGTTACCGATTTGGTTGTAAAAGGTGGTTTTGTGTGAATGTACAATGCGGTGTGCCTTGGAGATGAAATGAAGCCGCAGCCTCGTCCCCTCTGCTGTGTTCTCTGATTGCAGGGGCCGTCCTGCTCTGACCTCGGCCTTCCCCGCGGTGGCCTTGCGCCCCAGGTCCTGTTCGCCCAGAGTGGAAGCCGGGTCTGTCTCCCCTTCTCACGTCCCTGCTTCCTCCTCCTCCTCCCCTGTGTGTCATCCACAGCTGAGTAAATGTGTGGACACTCACCCTCTCCCACATGAACTCCCAGGAGCAGAGCCCAGCAGTGGTTTTCATTCACTGACTTGCTAAGACTTTTCTCAACTGTTGAAAGCATTATCGCACATAACTTCAGACCTTATATAGAAAAGGAGGATTTAGGAAGAAGGAGGCTCTAGCGAATGGGTCTTTTCAAAAGCTCGGGGCCCCCAAATTGGTCTCTTGGGTCCTTCCTCCTCTTCCAGCAATTGTTCCCCATTTGGGGTTTCATTTGTTTTCTTAAAAAATATTTTTCTCTGGTTGCTGTGTCCAGGAAGCAATTTGGAAGGCTTTGGGGCATGATCGGCCTCCTCCGTCTCTGAGGAGGGGGGACAGCCCTGTTTCTTTGGCTCACGCTCCCCTGGCTTCCTGTTTGCACGGGCCCGCCTGCAGGTCAGCGGGTGCTGGGCCTGTGAGCTGCAGGGAGGCCCTGTGGCTCTCACTCCAGGAGGCCCTGTCGGAGCTCCAAGTAGGGGCCCAGTCATGGAGGCTGAATTGTCCTCTCCTTGTATTGTCCTGTTCCCCACGTCGCTGAGTGACTCATCCCTGGTCATGCACATTCCAGGACTGGCCCGGTGGCCTGTGCTGCGGGCTTTCCATGGCCTGTGTCTGGAAATGAGTCACCATGCTATTCTGGGGCTCAGTCTGCGGCCACACCAGCCTTCACGTCCCAGCACACCCTGCAGGGCTCTGGCTGGCCAGCAGCCGCAGGCCCACAGCTCCTTGTGTGTCGTGAAGGCTGCTCCCGGCACCCTCTGCTAGAAATAAGTGCCCTGCCGCTCCCTCTCCCTGCGTGGACGTGTGTGGATTAACACTCCTCCGTGCTTTCTTAACCTGGGGTTTGACTGCGGGTTTGGTTGCTCTTGTGGGTGTTGTTTACCTTGTCACCATTCTGCCTCATCCCCTCACACCTTCTTCCAGGAATACCTGGAAAGAAATGACGAGAAAATAGTCACATTTCAAAGATGCCGGGGAAGTATAGTGTTTTAAAGTTAACAATCATCTTGCATTTCTCTTCCCTGTAAACTTACGTTTGTATCTATCAAATACACTGAAAACATCGACTTCTTCTAACTGTTGCACAACACTTTGGCTGCCATGCTAACCGAAAGTATCTGATTACCTGGCTTGGGATGTGTTTCCCTTTTTGTCAAGACTTTTAAAACCTGCCGTTTACTTCCATCCTCCAGCCCTCCTGTCTGTACAGCGCTGCCCGGCCAGCGGGGAGTTCCCGGGTGCGTGTGCTCGCCCCCCCTCCAGGCCCCTCTGCCCGCCCCGTCGTGCCCCCACTGCGCGTGCCCGCCCCACCCCGCACACCTGCATCTGTCAGCAGCCCCGCTGGGAGTGACCTGCCGGTGACATGGCGCTCACACCTGCATGGTGTCTGTCACCTTTGGCCAGATCTGGGTTCTATTCTCCCCACAGCCGACAGTAACTGTCACCAGCTTCCGTCCCCAGGAAGGCAGTGTTTGTCTAGCCTTGCTGGGCAGGAATGGAGCAAGGCAGCGTTTACTCAATTCATTGGCAGAAAGAAAGGCGGTTTTTTATTGCTTTGGTGTAACATTAACAGGTATTAATCCGTTGTGTGCTGTATTACCTTGGAAATTTTCAGTTTTAAATACAAGGTACTTATGTGAGTGGGAAATTTAAATATTCAAAGTGGCTATGCTGAGTGGTTAATAACTTTCTGAATCTCCACCAGATTGCACACTTGTGAGTTAGACACGTCACTGGCTGAGCAAACCAGCTGTGTCAGGGGAAACGGGAGATGGGAGGCCCTTTGAGCTGGGCAGAGGCTGACGTGGCCATTCACGGTGTTGTAAACTGTTACCCTCGGTGTTTCATTACATGGGGTTTTCATGTTCATCAGATATTCTGTTTTCTGGTTCACACATTTTAAATAATTATAAAAATCAAACTGCAAGTAATGTCCTATTTTGTTCCAAAGCCACTTCATATTAGAGTCATTTTCTGAACGCCGGGTACAAGGATGCCGTGACGAAAGTCAGGATGTTTGAATGATCTGCTCAGCTAAATCTGGGCCAACAGGTTTTCACTCAGCGAGGCGCCTTTTTCAGGGCCATAGATTGAAAGAACCTACTGGTGTCAGCAGCAGCTAAACGTCTCTCCCTTGGGTTTTGCACATCCCTGCCCTGCTCCCCAGCACTTGCCCTGCCTGGGGCGGTAGCTTTGAGCCCTCCCTGCATGCCTTCCCTCTCGGTGTCTTCCAGGACGCGCTCCCGGCAGGTGCCGGTCTGCCTCGGCTTGTGTTGCGGAGCTTTCTGGGTGCCGGGAGAGAGGCAGGCGCCCTGTCCTGACAGTCTGTTTTCCACAGGCGTCTGTGTTCGGGGACGGCAGTCTCGGTGGGCCTCGGCGGGGAAGCGCCTCCGGTTCCTATGCTGTAAGGCGCTGTCTGTGCTCCCAGAGCTTCCTCCCGTCTGCTGCATGGCCTGGGGGGCTCGCCGGCACCGTTCCAGCCCCGGGGATAATGGGCCGAGGTCACAGGGAGGAAGGACTGTCTCGTCTCAATTTCCCACGTAGGACGGGGCATGGATAATGGGAATCACGAAGCCTGTGGGCGTTAGTTCCGTGTCCTCATTCATTGCAGTCCCAGGGAGGAGACTGACCCGGACTGAGCTTCATCAGCTCTCTCCCTGCCACAGGCAGACAGTACGTACGTAGTGAAGGGGTTAGTCTTAGGAGGAGGAAAAGGAGACTCAGGCCACCCGTTATCTCCACCTCTGGATCATCAAGGACGATGAACACATTCAAAGACTCAGAACATTACACGTATGCCATTTCCTCATTTTATTTTGCCTTCCCCCCACTTCAAAGGATTGGAAATGGTATTTCAATAAAGGTGTGATAGTTGTACACGAAATACTTGTTGAATGAAAAAACTGGGTGAGTGAATGAGTGGGTGATGGAGGTGAGCAAATAGAGAAATGAACATTCAGTCCGGGGAAGCGAGGGAGCTAATGAGCCCCTCCCACGGACCAGTGGAAACGGAGCATCAGCCCTAACCAGCCCTCCCCATGGTCAGCAGTTCTGCATCCCAGGGCACCCCCACAAAGTCCCATAAAAATGCACCACGCCCCACGTGCAATAAAATGGCTTCCTAAGAAATACCCACAAGTCCCATAAAAATGCACCACGCCCCACGGGCAATAGAATGGTTTCCTAAGAAATACTTGAAAGTGTTTTTCTAATTTTGCTTTCCAAAATGATTGGCTACTTCATAAATTACATAATCCAATTTTATGATTTTTTCTACTTCTCCAATCATCATGAATATTCAGAGATTCTTACAAAGTAACCAGTAACACCTACAGTTTTCTTTTAGAATGTGATTTTCATGAATATTATATCTAATAATTAATATCACATTAGTTTTCGTTGACATCTAATTAGACATTTACCAATTTTATATTGCATAACGTTTTTCATGTGGTGGAGCCCGCTTTTCCCAGTTCTCAGGTATTTGTGTAGGCCAGTACAAAGTTCATAAAGCTCATGGGTGGAATAGCTTTAGGTCATGTGTGATGGATAAGTGCCACTAAATGACTTTCTTTTATCAGAAGAGACAGCGTACTCATTCTTTAAGAGAACGAGACTTCCCCAAGAGCTAAGGTTCCTGTGGCCCAAGTAGAACTTCTGGTGTCTGGTGGGACGTGTGCCGTAGATTCTCTTTAAATGCCGCCTCTGTAGCTGGACTTTTCTGGAGCAGCTGACCTTGGCCTTCAGAGGCAGTAGCTCCTGTATGTCCAGCCTCCGGTAGGACTCGCCCCGTGGGAGCGGCTTTCCTGGAGTGAAGGAAATGAAAGGCCTTCTCGTCCCTAAAATAGGGCCGCGTGTCCCTGGTATCACACCATGCAGACAAATTAGAGAATAAGAAGAAATTCTTTCCCGCTGAATAGTGCCCTCCCACGCGCTAGGAGCTCAGCACGCGTTTGTTTCTTCAACTGAATAAGTTGAACCCTGGGGTCGAACTTCTCGGAAGAGATCTTGGGGCGTCAGCTCTGTTCTCAGCAGCAAACCAGCTGGCTGAGTGGGAGGAAGGTTCAGGAGCTCCCACCTCCCACCCCATCTCACCAGCCTCACGGTCCCTCTCCACGTGGACAGGGGGCCCTTTCAGGGTGGGGCTTGGCAGAGCTCCCCCAGGCTCTCTGCCCAGAGAGTAGCTGTGGCCACTGATAAATACACACATCTTGTGAGCAAGCTCGGGGTCCACCCTCTCCAGAGCCCCGAGAGCGACCTCAGAGCCCAGGCTGCCCCCAGCCTGCCCGGGACAGCCTTGCTCTAGGAGGACCCCTCTCGCCTCCATTCTCCCAAGACCTTAGCCTCCACCACAAGAAGTGTTTACAGCTAAGTGACTTCATTAGCATGAGACTGAATGACTGGTTCTGGAAAGTAGAGCTGTTTTGCTTGAAAACCTTGCTGCTTTACGCCTCCCTTGCCATCACTAAGCCGTGTGTGTGGTGCAGGAAGGACGCATGGCTGCGTGTGAAGTGGCTCTCGGTTGTTTGACACGCCGGGCAGCGATCAGGAACCGTGGGCGTTCTTTCTAGCAGAAGAGTGAGAGGCAGGCGGGAAACGCCCACCGTGCGTCCTCCCTTAGCCTTCGGTGCCTGGTGTGGTCGGGGTCCTCACTTCCCGTCACAGGTGACAGGCTGAGTCACTTTTCCAAAGTCTCATGGCCACCAGCAGATGGAGCCTGGACTGGAACTCAGATCTTTCCAACTTCCCTCAGCCCCTTGTGCATCACACTAACTCCCAAATAAAGGCAGCTCCAGGGCGGCACGCGGACCATCGCGACAGTTTCTGCCTAGGAGTTGGGGCAGCTTGGGCTGGCAGTAAGCTCAGAACACTCTGCCTTATCTCTGCACCCTGAACCAGGATGCGGGTGACAGGAACTGGCAGGACTTGTCTGCCGGAGGAAGTCTCCTCTCTCATATCTGCAATCCCAAAGGCGACACTTCTGCCTTAAGGTGCAGGTTAGGTGTTTTCCTTTATTTTGCACAGTAAAGCTACAAGAGGAGGCTAGTGATGCTGTACATTTCTCGTATGTCCTGTGTGGCCACAGTTCTTACAGACCATTGTCGGTGCACCTGAGACACCATCTTGCCTGTGAGTGTGTGTGTGTGACTAAATGAAATTTTTCATTCAACAAGTATTTTTTGAGTGCACGCTGCATGCCAGGCCTTACCTGGTCCCTGGGACTCAGAATGAGAGCAATGCCGTCCTCACCCTCAGGGAATCACATCTGCTGGGAAAACAGGCCCATGAAGGCCTGGTGTTTAAGATGGCGATGGCGAGCACCCCAGCGCTCTGGCCCCTGTAATGTGCGCAGGGTAATGCCTGCGGGTGTCCCGGTGGGTGCCCTGTGTCTGTGTCGGGAAGCGCCCCCTGCAGGGCTGCTCGTCTGGCCGGGCCAAGCCTGCTGTGGATGCCCGTGATCCCATCCTGCCGTGCTCGAGAGGAAAGTAAGAATTTGAAAACAACAGCAACAAGGACACATGAAACGTATCTAGGATGAGGACAAACGTGACCACAAATCATAGTTGAGAGGGTGTGGCCCCCAGATAAGCTGCCAGTGTTTTCCTTTCCCGGGAGAGGGTTTAGGTAGGGGACAGGCAGATCGATGCCTGTCTTTTGTCTGAACCTGAACTCTTACTGTGCTTCCCCTTGGGAAGAAGGCAGAGAAGCCAGCATTCCCCTTGCCCAGCGCCGGCCCGTGTCTGCTCTCCGCGCTCCGTGCGGGGCCGGGAGGCGGCTCACGTTCTCAGACGTCCTTTCCACAGCAGTGAGGCGGCCCTCTGCACCCACCAGGCGCCACTCCACGCCACGTCCACGGGGGCTTTGTGTCACTTCCTCCTTACTAACCAGGCGTTCTGTGTTTTTCTGACGTGATGACGAATGTTTTCACTCTTAGTGGGCATTCGCTCAGTGGGAAGCCTGCTCCATGCTCACCTCTCCTCTGCATTGCACGGGGCTGCCTCTCAGCCAGCAGCCCTGGGTGGGGCCTCCGTCCTCTGTGCATCTCTGCTAACCTGTCCCTTTCTCTCTGCCTGCCTGCGGCCCACCGGGCTGTGCACACAGCCCTCGGAGCACAGCGGCCACCTCAACTCCAGCTCCCGCGCCTCCTCCAGAGCCAGCTCGGCGCGGGCCAGCCCAGTGGTGAGTGTGCCTCTGTCTGCTGCCTCTCTCCCTCTTCACCTGTCTGTCCTCTGTCCGCCTCCACAAGCCTGGACGCAGGAGAAAGTAGCAAGGCCTCTCCTTAATCTGTTATGTCAAAGTACAAACACAAGTCGGGGGCTGGGGAGCGCTACCCAGTTTGGAGTATTACTATTTGGTGATCCCGGAATTGCATTGCGGAGTTTCTAAAGGACTGGGTGAGGGCTGTTTTAACAGCGGGGCTGGGAGATGGATCTTACTGGGAAGAGGGAGCTTTGAACAGTGGGGGGAGTAGTCATGTGCATCAATGTGTTGTTTTTTATGATTTGAAAACTGAAAGAGTTGACTTAACATTCTGTTTGACATGTTACTTGTTCGACCCCGGGCGGTTTTTACACGCGGTGTGGGCCCGACAGTCCGTGGCATCCCTAGCTGTGCTCGGTCCCCACCACCCCGCCACCCCCGGGGTCTCAACCTCTTCAGTGTGTGCGAAACCACAGGATGCACTCCTGTGGGTCACTCGGCATGGAATGACCTGTGTTTTGCTTCGGAAAATAAGGGGCCCTACTATCTAGTCCCCATCCTTTGAGTGTCATTATTACGTGTTTCCTGGAGTCTTTGGAATATTAGGCACTTTCACCTCATCGGATGCTCTGTATGTAGCTGCTACACATTCTTTGAACAATAAGGGATTTACAGGGCGGTTTTGCCCCGGGGACTCCTGGGGATTGGGGAGGCTGGCCGAGACCAGGGGAGGGGTGCTCAGTGAGCAGGAGCGGGGCCACAGTAAACCCTGGACACAGGAAAGAAAGCTGGGCAGCATGGGTCCGTTTTCTCCACTCCTCCAGCATGGAGATGCTCGAGTGTGGTTCTGAACTCAGTTAGGCCGTGCTCCTGCCCGAAGCGTAGGCCGTGCTCCTGGCAGTCCGAGAAGAGGCCTGGAGCTGAGCTCTCCATGGCACACATGGCCCACGAGCACTGGTGGCTTGTATGTTCTTTAAATTAGATGCAGTCTTTTAAAGTCAGGAGGGTCCCTACCAAATGCAGATGTCAGCTGCTTCTGGGGAAGCAGACAAAGGGACCCCTGGAGACTGGGCTCATATTGCTGTATGGGGTGGGCAGGCAGCCTCGGTGCTCCCTCCCTGGGTCCTGCCTTCGTGCCAGTCACCTCTGGGCTTGCACTGGTGTGTTCCTGGTAGCGGAGAAATGTCCCTCTCCACCACTTACCTGGCGGGGGTGAGAAAACAGCAGATGGGTCAAGGCGGTGGGTGTTAGAACAGAAGATGTCCCCAGCGTGGGCTGCCGACACCACCTCTGTGCCCGTGTCACCTGCCCACCCACCCTCACCGCCACTGGAGCCTCCCACCCATCCTGGAGACCAGGCGTGAGGGGACCAGGAGAAGCCGCGTCCTAAACGCACTCGGCCGGGCGGTAAGGACACCCCTCCAGGCCAGGTGCTCATCACTCGCCAGCACCCATCGGGCAGGAAGAGCGAGATACTCAGCTGTTCAAGATCATGTAACTTCGTTTTTAAAATCTGGCAAATCTGCTTCTTACGGATGTTGCAAAATGACCAAAGGGCACTATTTTCGAACTCAAATTCCTGCTGACTGAGGCCAGCACACCTGCCGGCCCCCAGGGTGAGCCTCCTCCCAGCTCGGCTCTTGCCTAGGTTTTCACACATCAACTCACCTATGTGAAACCTTCCAACTCCTCGGAAGAAACATTCTCCATGGAAGTTAATGGCAAGCCAATCCTCCTTTTGGAAAGAAGTAGTCACCGTTGACCAGCGAAGTCTGTGGCTCCACTTGCAAAGGGCCCTGGCCCCTGAGCACACGGAATTGTAAAACCTGTGATTATCTGATGTTCAGGTTTATTCAGGCATCGTGATGACGCCACAGAATAACAGGCTCAACCTAGTCAGACTGAAGAGACTGAAATCAGATACAGATTTCTTTGTCAGAAGCTTCTAAATTGTGACAAATTTACTCCCATAACACGGTTCAGCGGATGACCATAAGCAGAGGGGAGCGTGAAATGTGCCTGGTATCCCTGGGGTCTGGTGACTAGAACTGGGTGTCCCTGCAACTGAGGCCCAGTGAGGTCCCCAACCTTGGGAGCAATACTTTTGCTCTGTGTGTGTTCTTTTTTATCTTTCTTGCAAGAAATACTAAAAAAAAAAATGTGGAGTCCTTTTATAGGTTTAACTGAGGGTCTAGCTGAGGAGACTTCAGACTGCACTGGCCCCTTCTGCCAGTTCCAAAACTCATGGCCGGGCAACCAGTTGTTTCTTGAGAGGGACTGTGCAGTGACATTGTTTCTGTGACCCCGTTGCCCATTCAGGGTCGGGGTGCTGGCTGGGGGGGCGGGGTTGGGGACACCATGAGGAAAAGTCCTTTGTGCCTGTGCTGGGGTCTCTCTGTGCCCACAGACTGTACTCTGTGTCTAGGGAGGTAGGCAGGCCAGATGGTGTATGGAGACCCTGAAATTTTACACCTCACCAGACGCTGTGGTTAAGTGAGTCTGCATAGTAAACTCATTTATAGGATGTTAGAAGGCTGGAGTTAAATATTTAATGTACTGCTTTAAGCATTTGTTTTTCAAAGGAAGAGTTGCCATAATTTAAAATTTCACAGAAGTATTTTTAGAAGTGACTCTTTCCAGTAGATTTTTAACAGCTGTTTTTGTATGCACCCAATTGTGGCTGAAATCCTGCTGTACGTCGTTCCTAAACCTGTTCCTGTGAGGTGGTCACACTGACCTACAGTGTTTAGTATTGCTCAGGAAATGAAAGTCATGAATGCAATAGGCTGCAAGATATGTGGCCCTTCCATGAATGAGGACCCTGGTGTCCGCAGATGTCCATGCTGGTGTGGCCGGCGTGTCCCTGGTCTCACTGCTCATGTCCACACCATGTCGTCGGGTTCCGTTCATCCCCCTGGGCAGCAGCCACCACAATGTTCCTCTGTTTTGACTCTTTTTTTTTAAATTTATTTATTTATTTTAATATATTTTATTGGTTTTTCACAGAGAGGAAGGGAGAGGGATAGAGAGTTAGAAACATTGATGAGAGAGAAAGATCCATCAGCTGCCTCCTGCAAGCCCCCCACCAGGGATGCGCCCACAACCAAGGCACGTGCCCTTGACCGGAATCGAACCTGGGACCTTTCAGTCCGCAGGCCGGCACTTTATCCACTGAGCCAAACCGTTTCGGCTGTTTTGACTCCTTGTATATTATTTCCAGAGATAAACTGCTATGCTTTGTGTCAAAATTAAACACACCATCTGGGTTACGTTGTTTGGGGGAGAAAGGAAGGGACTGCTTTATTAAAGTGGGTGCAGCTGCCTGACAGCTTGGCGCACTGCCATCTAGTGGGAGCCCCGGGCACTGCAACAGCTTCATGCTGCTCTGTCCATTTCCCCGGGGGCTCCAGGTTCTTGTGTCTCAGGAAGGCGGGCAAATACCACCTGTCCCTTGTCACTCGGAAAGCAGACAGAACACATTTACTCTAACATGTAGAATAGAGATTGGCAGCAACAGTTAGGCATAGATTGGCTATAACTTCCCTTGAGAGCGTCATTTTTCTACGTGACCTCTATTAAAAACATATCAGTGTTCACATTCTGAGTCCATTACATATTTCAGAGCAAAGGCTTTTTTAAAACTAGTTTAAACTTGTTTTAAAATTAAAGAGAAAACTATGATTTTAGGGGGTTTTTTTCTTCCCCATTTGATCTTTTGCAAATTACAAACACAGTATTTGCGTTTTGGGTACAGGTGAAATGACGCAGAGCAAAGCTAGCCTAAAGTCCCCATGTGACCAATACTTTTGCTCTGTGTGTGTTCTTTCTTATCTTTCTCGCAAGAAATACTAAAAAAATAAAATGTGGAGTCCTTTTATAGGGACAGATACCTTTGTAGGTGAACGTAGGATTTCTGGGGCTTCACTTAGCTACACAGTCTTTATCTATTGCTGATGAACAGTCAGAAAAGCTACCATTTAAACCACAAAGCTGAGAAGCAGCGGGCTTCTCCAGATAGCTTGACGGTCTATTAAATGGGGCCTCCTTCTCCCACTAAGAGTTAAGTTACTCTTTTTATTTTCATCTCATTATTGTTTGTTCTGCAAATTAGCTTATTTGGGGGATTGAAGGCCTTGGGCCCAGCTGGTTTAATGAATTGATTTCCAGCAGACCAGGTGCTTGACAGTTAGCTTCTCCTTGGTTATTTGAAATGTTTTTCTTTATTGTTGAAAGTACTACAGATGTCCCCTTTGTTTGTTTTTCCCATTGACCCCCTCCACCCTGCCCCCGCCCCTCTCAGGCCTTCACCACTCTATTGTCTGTGTCCATCTATGCGTATAAGTTCCCCAATTAATCACTGCCCACCCACACACCCACCCCCGCCTTTCCTCTGAAATTCGTCAGTCTTTTGAAATTTTCAGGAATGTTATTCCCAAGTGGAGAGAAGACCCACCCCTGAAGGGCTAAAGTCATCACAGCTCAGAACTTGGGTGCAGGGTGGTGATGTAGAACCCTCTCGATCGAGGCCACCTCGATTCCCAGAACATCTAGTCAGGCCGAGGTGGCACGCACATCTGAAAACATAGCAGTTCTAGATGTGCACTCGTACACGTACAGGTGGTGTGGCACGCGGCTGGAGCGTCAGAGCTCCATAACGGGATGTAACTGCCAAGTTGAGGAGTGAAAAGGGCGCCTGCGGGCGAGAGTTCTGGTAAGCTCCCACGAGACACCGTTTTGCCCTGGTCTCTGGAGGACAGCCGGCTGTGGGCACAGGAAGGAGAGTGCTCTGGCACAGGGAGCGCCAGGATCTGAAGCCCCACCCCAGGGCGTGAGGCCGGCCCGCCCTCGGTACTGCCCCCTGGCCGGAGGGACAGACGTGGTTTCCCCTCCTGCTCTTCCGACACTAAGGAGACTCAGAGGAGAGCAGAGTTCCTCGTGGAGGCCCGGGTGTGGGCGTGCGGGCGGGCAGGTGACAACAGGTGCTCTGGGAGCCAGATCTCGGGGTGAACTTGGGTCTGTCGAGCTTGGCCATTCTGAGCTGAGAACTGGTTTGGAATTGCCTGCTTTTGGAAAGACCGAGCATGTTGTCAGGTTTCATTCACCCCCTTGGTGATTAGCTGTCACGCTTTGCTGTGTCATTTTACCCGTCCATTCAGGCATCCTCCTCTCAGAGAGCAAGTTGAGGTGCAGGTTTGGAGGAGAGAAGGTGGCAGGTGGTGAGCCTTCTTGGTGGGGGACAGGCTAGTGAGGGCCTGCAGCCCAGCGTGGGCCCAGGGCGCACACAGGACGGGCAGTGGCCATCTTTGCAGGGCGTCACTGCCTTGACATCCTGACCAGTGTTTAGCAGCTGCGCCCGAATGCTGCCCCACGGACAGCGTCACTGTCACAGTTCCTGTGTTCACGAGCCGCTCCGCATGGCCTGGGCCCCAGCTCCGTGGGGAGGTCTCAGCCCAGAGTCTGGACCGGCTGTGGGGCACGATGCAGAGGTCCGAGGGTCCCCAGTCACCGACGAGGCTGACTGGCTCAGGCGTGCTCTGCACTCACCAGTTCGTCGCAGTGGATCCCAGGCCTCGAATGGAAGAAGCTCTGAGCTTCCGGAGGCAGATTGGAGACACGACGGGAAAGCATGATGAGTGGCAGCTTTCCCCGGGGAGTTTGGAGACGGCTGAGCACAGGGTTTCCTCATCCTCTGTGACCTTCCAGTGGGCTCTGGAGAGGAGCCCTCTGTGTACCAAAAAAGGGAAAAAGGAAAAGAAACGTTTCTTTTGTTGGACACTGAGCAGAGAAAGTAGTAGTGCCATTGTCAGCGTGGCCCCTTCCCTGAGACCTCTCGAGGCGAAGGGTGGCCGGGTCGCTGTTCATGCAGCCGCGTGGCTGCTCTCGTCCCGTCCCACCGGGACGCCTACCTGTCGAAGGGAGAAGACGGGCCTCAGAACCACATGCAAACAGCAAAGCTGAGAAAAGGCAAATGCTTGGGGCCCCACTTTTCACCTGGCAAAGTCTCCTGTACCTTCAGCCCCCCCCTCCCTCGCCCCCCAATCAGCCTCCAGATGTTTGAACCAGAAGGTTCACACTGACCCAGTCGCTCATGAGAAGAAGAAACGGTTACAGCTGGCTCGCTGCTTTCTCTTGCTTCAGAGGCCACGCTCAGTGAGAGTGGAAATGAACACTCCGTGGTTGCACCTTCCAGCCCCGGGACCCCCCGTGTTCTCGCTGTCTAGTCACAGTGGCTGCAGAGGGTAGACAGGTGTGGGGCGTGCGGTCCCCTCCTGTGTGGACACAGACCTGCACACCGAGCTGCAGGAATCGGAAAGTAAACGGGTTCCACCGCGTTCCTGAGCAAGCGCCTCCCCGCGGGCCCTCCTGCGATCACTGTGTGGTTTCGACGTCGTGACGTTCCGGTGGAAACCGTAACAGTTGAGAAGCCTGGCTCTCTGAGCCGCTGTGGGCGGTGTCTGTGTCGCCTGGCAGAGGCATATCAGAGGGTCTCATGGGCAAAGTGGTTTTTAAACTACAAAGGGAACTATTGTTCCCTGCATCCCATTTACCCTGCATCTCGATTATCCATTTAAAGCCTATGTTTAATGTTTGTGCATTTTCCTCTCCAGGTTGAAGAGAGACCAGAAAAAGATTTCACTGAGAAGGTGAGGAATTTCTTTAAGCCTTTATATTATGTCATTAATGAACCTAGTGGGTCCCAAAATGTATGGGTAAAACTAACAAGAAAATATGTTGCTTGACCTTTAATAAAGATCTTCACCAGTGAGTGAACAGGACAGTGTGTGGGCCACCAGCCAGCGTCACAGCCTTGGAGGAGGGGTCCCCGGGGGTCACTTCCAGTTTGTGCATTAAACCCTCAGAACAGTGACGGATGGTATGGTGAATGCAAGTTCCCGGCACCATGGGCCCCTCAGTGTGCAGCTGTCTGTATTGGCTTGCGCAAGCCCACAGAAGGTGTTCCAAGTGGGAAACTGAATTCCAGTGAAGGTCCCGTGCAGGTAATTTGGGTTTTGTCTAAAATCGTGTCTGATTCTTGCCATGCTCTAGGGGTCTCGTAACCTGCCCGGCCTGTCTGCAGCCACACTGGCCTCGCTGGGTGGCACCTCCTCCCGGAGGGGGAGCGGAGACACCTCCATCTCCATCGACACCGAGGCGTCCATTAGGGAGATCAAGGTAAAGCTCTACTAATGACCCTTTATTCAAATCTGTCTCCAAGGGGAAAAAAGACTTAATTCCTAAAGTGCCAGATGTTTCTTCTCGGTGCTGTCTCCTCTGCCTCCATAAACAGGTGTTCTAGTAACACCAAGACCCAGCGCAACCTGGTCGCCCCAGGCGGCCGTCCCTGCCTGCCCCACCCCAGCAGGGCCCACCTGCACCCGGGCCTCTGCTCCCCCTCAGCTCTGGGGCACACCTGTGCCAGCACTCACCACGCTGCACAGAGGTGCTGGGCCACTCTGTCCGCCTGCCCTCTGCACACCTCTGCCCCTTCCTTGTGTCACACACCTTCAGGAGACCTCGCCACGCTGTTTGAGTGGCTTTTTCTTCTTCCGCTGGGATGTGGACACTGTTCTCTGTACCATCCTCAACACTGGGTGTGAGACGGGAATGCAGTGCTGTTGTGAAAGTACCTGCATCTGAAAGGAGCCCACGCAGAGGGCAGGTGTGTCCTCCGAGAGCAGAGGAGGAGCTCCGAGCTTCAGATTGGGCTTCATCTATGGAAGCGCTTTCTAATAATTAAACTGCGTAAAAGAGAACCAGCTGCCATGGGCGCTTTCTGAACCGCTGGGGGCCCATCTGCCAGGGAGGCCAGAGGAGAGATTTAAGTCTCAGAGGGGGTGGACCAGGTCCCTCGAAGGTGCCTGGCGAGGCCTGTGCTTCATAAGAGTATCTTTTTACTGTTCTTCCTAACATGTGCCCTGGGCCACCCCCAGGCCGCCTGCAGCTCTGTTCATTCCTGTACTCCACTGATGTCGTATTTGCTGTTTGCTGCGATCAGGATTTGTCTCTGCCCCCAGGTTGTGAGCACCGGTCATTTGTTCAACAAGTGCTTATGGAGCTTCGGGCTCCCACAGATGCCAGGCACAGGGATGTGGTGGTGAAGGGGACGGGCAGAGTGGGCCCGGGGCTCTGTGATGCAGGGCACAGCCGTGCTGACTTCCGTCTCTGGTGTCGCACTGTATCCAGCACAGAGTAGAACTCTAGGAGCTGAAGTGAACCCTTAACCACAAGGAATATTTCTTGTTCCATTTTCTGAATCCCTTTTGCCTGTTTTACAAAATTATGCAAATATGCCATATGAGATAGACCTCAATTTTATAAAATCTTGTGAAAATATCATGAGACACACCTGAATTTTAATCTTTGTAACATGGAAATTTCTTTTATTTTTCTCCAACACTTAAAAAACAACAACAACAACGAAGAAGGGCCTAGCTCAGTGATGGCGAACCTTTTGAGCTCGGCGTGCCAGCATTTTGAAAGACCCTAACTTAAGTCTGGTGCCGTGTCATATACAGAAATTTTTTTATCTTTGCAACCATAGTAAAACAAAGACTTATATTTTTGATATTTATTTTATATATTTAAATGCCATTTAACAAAGAAAAATCAACCAAAAAAATGAGTTCACGTGTCACCTCTGACACGCGTGTCATAGGTTCACCATCACTGGCCTAGCTGGTGTGGCTCATGGTTGAGCATCGACCCATGAACTAAGAGGTCCCTGGTTCGATTCCAAGTCAGGGCACATGCCCAGATTGTGGGCAGCCAATCGATGTCTCTCTCTCATCAACGTTTCTATCTCTCTATTCCTCTTCCTTTCTCGCTCTCTAAAATCAATGAAAACATATTGGGGGAGGGGGAGCGAGGGGAGAGAAGAAGGAAGTCACTGCTCAGACTGTTAGAGGAGGCCGTCCAGAAGCGGGAAGCTCTTGCCTCTGTCTTTGTGGTCTTGTCCACCTCTCCCTTGACATCACTTGCCTTTCTTGCCATCCCCCCAGGAGCTCAGTGAGTTAAAGGACCAGATTCAGGATGTGGAAGGCAAATATATGCAGGGACTGAAACAGATGAAGGTACCAGTGGATGGAGTGTGGGCTCATGGCATTAACCTAGCTTAACCTAAAAACATCCTAAAGGAGACGTTCAAAGCGCGTGCTAACCCTACTGACACCCCAGACTCCAAATGGGGAGAGCTACAGGGTGTGTGCACGCAGCATGTCTTTGTGAAGCCTTTGAGCCAAGAAAAAGCTACTAACACGTTTCCTGATTCACGTCTTGTCCTCACGCAGCCCTCCTCCCCGGCTGAAAACCAGGAGCAAGCAGACAGGCGAAGAAGGGTTTTTTGTTTCCTTCGCTTTCCATAGCGGTTACGCACACACACCGCCTTACTTCATCTGCCTCGCCACATATCTGATGTCTGCAGTAACAGTCCCTGTGGCCATGCTCGGAAACACCCGAGTCATTTGCATGTTGTAACACTGTACTGATTGGATCAGTGTCTGAATGGCCTCGTGCTGGGTTTATTTGCGTATTGGGGCGTGGAATCGCTCTGTTGTTCCAACCAGGACATTTAGTTGTCATTCCTGGAACAGACAGGGCCTGTGTCCTGACTTTGTCAGGCAGCCATGGCAGACCACGATCTCACAATAGAAGGTAAACCTGTCACTTCCCCGAGCTCCCCAGAAAGAACCCCCCAGTATCGCAGGGGCATCAGAGCAGAGGTGACAAATCACACAACGAATCACTTTCATATTTGTCACCTCTTTTTAAAAAGAAAAATTAAGACCCTGGCCTTTAACTCATAAGACGGGAGCCAGTGAGGCAGCCCAGGAATCACTGGTCCCACCCAAAACCGTTGCCCTGGTTTGCGATTGCAGGTGAGACCAGCACTAGCCCCTGACAGCTGACCAAGCAGCGCCAGCCTTCTTCAGCTTTAGGTGGCTTGTACCCGGGCGCTCTGCTCTCGCTCCCGAAGTCGCCTTCCCCTGCTCTCTGTTTTGGGAGCTAAATGCCACTGTGCTCTCCCGGTTGCCTGCCCTCCGAGGGCGGGAGCCACGTGAGGGCCCTGCGTACTCTTCCCTGGGCGGTGCTCTCACAGGGTGGCCTTTGTCTTTCCAGGGCCCACCCACTGAGGCCTGTGTGCCTGGTGTAGTTTTCCTGTGGGTTGAGAATCTGAAATTCTGCTTCATCCTTTCCTGGTTCATGGGAACAGACAGGGATCTCTGGTAGCTCAAGGCAGGGGTTTGCTTCTCTCAGAGAAGCTGGCGCAGTCCCCAGTTCTCGCCACGTCACTTCAACGATGACTTCAGAAACCTGTTGAACCGCCTGACCCACTCCAGGCAGCTGCTGCATCATGGGGTTGGGACTCACTGCCTGTGACCAGACCCTCTCCATCGGGCGTCTCCCTGGTCCTGTGACTGTAAACCATCTTCATCCCTGGGCACAGCTAACAACTTCCTGAGTGACGAGAATTTGATCACATTAAAAGGGAGGCATTTCTATGCGTTTGAAATCCCCGTGTGTTTCCTGTTTTGATCCATTTGCTCTAAGAAAGTCTGAATTTAGGGCTGAGTTGTTTGTTTTTAGGAATGCCAGACTAAACTTTGTTTTTTTGTTTTCTTACTATAATTTCAACAATATGGCCTGGCTTCTGCAGGACTCCCTAGCAGAAGTGGAAGAGAAGTATAAGAAGGCGATGGTTTCCAACGCCCAGCTGGACAATGAGAAGATGAACTACATGTACCAGGTCGATACCCTGAAGGACACGCTGCTGGAGCTGGAGGAACAGCTGGCGGAGTCTAGGCGGCAGTATGAGGAGAAAAGCAAAGTAAGCTTCAGTGTAGTGAGAACGGTAGAACAGATACGTAAATGTGTGTACTTGGTATGTGGTGTGTCGGTGTGAGTGTGTGTGGGGGGGTGTTTTCCAGGTTCCATAAAAGTCTGAGCTTTCTTTTTAATAATTTTTTTTCATTTTCAATGCATGTATGTGTGTTTACTTTATTTTTTTATTGATTTTAGAGAGAGAGGATGGGAGAGGGAGAGAAACATCAGTTGGCTGTCTCCTGCACGCCCCCTACTGGGGATCAAGTCCACAACCTAGGCATGTGCCCTACTGGGAATCAAACAGAGAACAGAGAGCCATGTTGTCAGGTCTCTGGAGTGAGTCTTGTAGGGGGGAGGGGGCGTGGCCAAGCTCTTCTGCTGCCCCCATCTTTTCTGTTTGGTCCCTGGAGGGCAGAGTTGGTCAGCCTCTGTTAAAGAGATAGGCTGACCAAAGTAGGCATATTTAGCCCCCTTTTTAACCCAAAGGGTATTCCCTGTCATATTTCAAAGTTAGGGATACTTTTAGTATAAATCCTTTGCAAAGCTGGTCCTCACTGGGGCCCTCAGCACAGCCAGCTCCATGGACGACAGCAGTCACCTTCACGGGGACCCTTCCTAGGGCATTACCCCCTAGAGAGGAGCCAGGAAACGCTGTCCGTTCCATCAACTGCAATAATTTTGCAGTAAACCACAGGGTGTCTTCTAGAAAGTCCAGAGAAATGGGTTCATGGTGTTCAAAAGGCCTTGGACACTGTGCTGACGTGGCCGTCATGCGTTCCGAGGCAGAGGTAAGTCGAGGGGGCGTGAACTCGACCAACGGGAAACCGTGGCTCCCCCACCTGATGCCCTGCTCCTCGTCCACAGGAATTCGAGCGGGAGAAGCACACCCACAGCCTGCTGCAGTTTCAGTTCGCCCAAGTGAAAGCCGCCCTGCAGCAGAGAGAGGAGATGCTCGAGGTGGGTAGCTGCTCCCCATTCTGCTCTTCTTGTGTGACTCAGGAGCATTTTGTTGGCTCATTACTAAAGCCACGGGTTTTCTGGAAACCGAGGGCTTAGGCTCATTCTCTGTGCCTCATTGATGGCGTCCTGTTCCTCTCATTCCTGGGCGGTCCTGTGTGTGTGTGAGGAGGTGGGGCAGACAGAGTAATGCCTGCGTCCTAATCCTGGGACCTGTGAAAATGTCACCTTCCACGGCAGAGGGGACCTTGTGGTGGGAGATTTATCCAGGTTTTCTGGTGTGTCACAGGGTCCTTACAGAAGGGAGGCAGGAAGGTCAAAGGCAGAAGTAGGGGGTGACGTGAGGAGAGGCCCTGAGCCAAGGAATTGGGAGCCTCTAGAACAGCGGTTCTCAACCTGTGGGTCGCGACCCCTTTGGAGGTCGAACGACCCTTTCACAGGGGTCGCTTAAGACCATCGGAAAACACATATATAATTACATATTGTTTTTGTGATTAATCACTATGCTTTAATTATGTTCAATTTGTAACAATGAAATTGGGGGTCACCACACATGAGGAACTGTATTAAAGGATCGCGGCATTAGGAAGGTTGAGAACCACTGCTCTAGAAGCTAAGAGAAGGGAGGAAGTGGATTCTCTCCTGGCGCCTCCAGAAAAGAACCCAGGCCTGCCCACCCCATGGCCTCAGCCTGTAAAAGACTCATTTTGGACTTCTGAGCTGCAGCACTGTTAGAATACATTCTTTATATATTTTGTATTGTTTTCAGAGAGGGAGAAAGAGAGAGAAACATCAATGATGAGAGAGCGTCATTGATCGGCTGCCTCCTGCATGCCCCCTACTGGGAATAAAGCCTGCAACCCTGGCATGTGCCCTGTCTGGGAATCGAACCGTAACCTCCTAGTTCATAGGTTGGTGCTCAACCACTGAACCACGCTGGCTGGGCCATTTGTGTTGTTCGAAGCCACTGAATTTGTGCTAATTTGTTACAGTGCCACTAGGAAACATACAGGTTGATATTTACCTTTTGAGCTTGATCAGAACTTTAGTGCCTCTCAGTAAGAAATTCCCCAGACGGGTTTCTTCCTGCGCTTTGGGACGCTGGGTGTAGAACCCGGAGCCCTGCTGGCCTTCGAGAATGAGCTCGGGATTAGCGAGAAGCTGCCTCTGCCTCCCTGTGTTTGCTGGCTCCTGGCGACTGGTCTCCGCAGGTCCACACTGGGATTCCTTCCTGTTTAACCCTTTATCTGTCTCTTCCTCTCTGTTCCTGCTCTTCAGGAAATCCGACAGCTGCAGCAGAAACAGGCGAGTTATATCAGGGAGATTTCTGATCTTCAGGAGACGATAGAGTGGAAAGACAAAAAGATAGGGGTAGGGCTCTCAAATCTTTGAAAATCTGTTCAAACAATTTGTCTGCTTGGCAAATGTGTTGCTTTTAGGATCGTTGGTGTGCTTGGATGTGTATGCATGCAGCCCCACGTGATGCAAACTCAATCATACAGCGAATATGAACCCGCCCAAATTGATAGTGACTCCGGGCGGAAGTTGGCTTCCCACATGAACAGTCTCGCTCTCTCAGCATGAGCCGGCTCTGCCTGCCCCTCCAGCAGCCAGGGACTGACGGAGGGAGACACTCCATGAGGGGGCACTCGGGCACTCTCATGTGCGCATTTCCCCGCTCGTCTTGGAGCGTTTTCTCAAGGGGTCTGAGGAAGCTGTAAGGTGGCAAGTGCTTGAAATCTCCCCAGAGGGTCCTCAGACCCCCTTCCTCCCCAAGAACAGAACAGGCAGCCCACCTGCCTGCAGGTGTGACGAGGGGGAAGGATGGGACCACTCACAGCACCTGCTGTGGCCCGTCATACCACATAGGTCTGGTGACGGTCCCCCAACGCTCAAGCGAGTCATCAGAGCGTTGACAGTGTGACGCGACGCCTGTCTTCACTCTGATACGCTCGTCCACGCGTACTCAGGGTTCTGTGCACGTGCACGTGTGCACGCATGCGTGTGTGTTTGCTTCAGGACCACTTTGTGTTTGTCTGTGCCAACAGTCGCTGAGAATCCAGGTAGAAAAATAGTCTCAATTGCTAAAATACAGGGTGTCCCCAAAAAATGTATACGCACTTTGAATGATTATAAAATAAGTGTTTTTCAACATACAGTTCATTTCCAAAATTTAAAAGAATCTATAGAAATGAATATTTTTTGTCAACTCCTGTTTTCAAACTGATGACTGTTCTGGTCCAGGCACTGCTGATAAGTCAAAACAATGGAATCGCAAACATCAAGAATCATTTCGTTTGGTATTTGTGTGCCTTTAATTCGTCGACTGCTGCCAGTTATCATTAATGTATCCCCATTGAAAAAAAGTCTAGTGTCACTTTGGGACCAATTTTCTTTGTTCAAAGCTTAGTCTGGCTTCACCCATTATTTCAAATCAGTTAAGCCTGAAAATTAAGTGTTGTCAGCTATTAAAGTGTGTATATATTTTGGGGGACACCCGATAGTTGTCACTGGAGATTCCTCAGCATTTCCTCCTCTTCTGTATTTATGCCTCATCTAAAAGCCACCGGGCCTCTGATAGTTCTCTGACACGGCGTGAAACCGGACTGAGCTAGAATGCGATGCAGATGCAGCCCTCCGGTGCCTTCGTTCAGGAGCATGGGCAGCAGCGTTGCTCGGCTGTCGTAAACTGGAGGAGAGTTTGTTACTGGCATTTTGTTTGTATCTCTGAGCATGTGATATCTACCGCCCTGACTGTAGCGTCTTACAGAGTAGAAGCCTCTTCCTTACTCTGCTTCTGACGTCACCTGCTTACCTGTGTGAATTTCTCTCTCTTTGCTCCGCTGCACACTCAGGCCTTAGAGAGGCAGAAAGAGTTCTTTGATTCCATCAGGAGTGAACGAGATGATCTTAGAGAAGAAGTAGTCGTGCTGAAAGAGGAACTAAAGGTATGAAGCCCAAGAACAGCTAAAAGAGAAAGTCCCAGTTGCCACAGCGAATGCTGGGGTTCTCAGGAAGGAATGTGTGTGCGTCGGCGTTAATTCCTTTTATGTCATTGATTGTCGTTCTGTTAACCAATGCAAATCTGAGGTTAACTGACACGAAGAGACGTGTAAAGCGAGTCCAGGTTCTGTGGGGTCTGCCCATGGCCAGATGTTCACAAGCATATCTGAGCTCGAAAGCAACTCTGGTTTCCAAGAACTTTTTTATATACTGTGTCAGTACTTTCCATGCTCATTAATAAGTTCTCCCGGGCCCTTCCAGAAGTTAGAGGGTGCATTTGTTTGTTAAATCAAAGGCTTAACTGTAGGGACTTCTCTAGCTGAACGTAGTGGGGCTAGGCCAGCCGTGGGCAAACTACTGCCCGCGGGCCGGATCCAGCCCGTTTGAAATGAATAAAACTAAAAAAAAAAAGACCATACCCTTTTATGTAATGATGTTTACTTTGAATTTATATTAGTTCACACAAACACTCCATCCATGCTTTTGTTCCGGCCCTCCGGTCCAGTTTAAGAACCCATTGTGGCCCTCGAGTCAAAAAGTTTGCCCACCCCTGGTTTAGGCTCATGCCATTTACACTTTGAGGCCCACTGGATTGTAGGAAAGTCATGTCTGCCTGGGCCGTGTCCAGGGGTCTTCAGCTGCTGGGCGGACACTGAAAAAAAACACCCAGCCTACAGCAGTGGGGGTCAGAGCTCTGGGTGGGCTGTGAGCGGTGGAGGGGGCAGTGTTGAGGCAGGGCACGGCCATGGGCTAATTCTTGCATAGTCAACGGAGACATGTCAGTGTGGCTGCTATATCCAAGGCTCAAGGCCAGAGCAGTGAACCAGAAGGCGCAGGCTTGAGCTCAGGTTCGGCAGATGGTTCCCCCAGGGCTGTGAGTGCAGGGTTGGGGATCCCTCCCAGGACACGAGGGAGCTGGGGCAGCAGGGGAGCGGGGGTTAGTCATCCATAGTCAAGGGAGATCCTGGAGTCGTGAGGCACAGCTGGCTTTAAAGTGTTTCACTATGGAGTGAGTGGGAGTTAAATTTCTTTTAAACAATTGATTTTAAAGAGAGGGAGGGAGAGAAAGAGAGAGGGAACAGCAAGAGAGAAACATTGATCGGTTGCCTCCTGCACCAACTCACAACAAACCTGCAACCTGGGCATGTACCCCGACTGGGGATTGAACCCTGCACTGTGTGTGTATGTGTGTGCGCGCGAGTTCTCAGGACAATACTCCAACCAACCGAGCCACACCGGCCACGGCAAGTTATATTTCTTTTTAATATGCCAGACATCCTAGCCACTTCCTAATTCCTTCCTTAACTTAAATATCATCGCTCCTTCCAGAACATGTACACATTTCTTTCTTTTTCTCTGTATCTCTTTGTAAAGAATCCATCCGGGGTTTTAAAAGTCAGGTTCACTTGGAGCTCCAGTAGCGCAATCGGTTAGCGCACGGTACTTATAAAAGTCAGGTTCACCTTACCATGACTTGCTCAAAGCTTCCTGTGGTGGCAGCCTGCAGGCATCACCTCCAGTTTAAAAGGGCTCCTGCTGAAAGCACCCGGTCACCGCACATCAGGACATGGGTGGGGGCCTGCGGAAGGACCAGCCCTTGCAGGAGAGTCTGGATCTGTGTGTCGATAGAAAGAATAGCCACGAGGGTGGTGCCCAGCTCTTCTTGACTCTGTAGAATTTTCCCCGATTTCAGGAAAAATAGCTTCTTCTGAAATTATTATTAATAGAGTTTAAGCTAACACCACTCAGTGAGTATTACGACGAGCCTGTTTTTGTTCCAGAAACATGGAATAATCCTCAATTCAGAAACAGCTACCAATGGAGAGACTTCAGACACCCTAAATAGTGTTGGATACCCAGGTCCTACCAAGATGACAAAAGAAGAGTTGAATGCCCTCAAGGCGACGGGGGACGGGACCCTAGGTAAGTCCTTGTTTTCCTGGCTCCTGTCACCCCAGGCAGCATTGGCTCACCCTCACTGCGTTGTCAGGGTCGAAGCAGTCATCACTGCCCATTAACAGTCACACCGCATGCCACCTGTCTGTCTCGTCATGGAGTTCCTTGCGCACGATGTGATCACCCACGCGTGTTGTCTGGCGTGCACCTCTGACCAGTGCTCCCCATCCATGGCTGGGGATACATTTCTCTTGCTTCTCAGAGCTGCCACATGAGACTGTGAATGCAAGGAAAATCGTCTCAAAATCAAGTGACAGTTTTGATAGTGCTACTTGTCTTTCCTCGGACATGTGCCAAGGGTGGCTTTTTAACTTACTCTGTTACGGAGTTGCCCAAAGGTGGAAATAGCAGAGGCTGTAAATCAAGTTAGTCAAGCATTTTTGCAAGCCAACACGGCACATCCTATGAGATGCTCTGAGGGGTTAAGGTGTCTGTGGACAGCAAGTGGGGGCTGTGACAGAGGTCTTGGTTGCCATTCTCAGTGTAGCACTTGAGAGGGACAGACAGCCCTGGTGGAGAGGGAGAGAGACAGGGGCCCTGGTGGGGAGGGAGAGGGACAGGTGGCCCTGATGGAGAGGGAGAGGGACAGGCGTCCCTGGTGGAGGGGGGGAGGCGGGGACAGGGGCCCTGGTGGAGAGGGGAAGGGACAGGGGCCCTGGTGGGCAGTATGGTGTTCTTTACCAGTGAGAATTGGATATATCTGCCCCTTTGTCAGAGGTGACGTTTCCATGTATGTCACATTTTTGCTTCTGAAAGAATGTAAGTTGGGATTCCAGTAGGTTGTAGGAATATCTGAAAGGCTCACCGATTAATATTTGTCATAATAATTGGCCTGAGGATAACGCTTCAGAATCATGTGCAGCCTGAAGCTGCCACCGCATGTGGGGCCTCACTGGTCACCTGTGTGTCCCAGGTTTAGAGTGAGGCCAGAGTGGGGTCAGGCCGCAACTGTGGTTTCCCTGTGGAACCTTTCATCTTACTCCTTTTTATTTATGGAAATGCAGAAACCTCAGGGCTTGCTTCCCAGGGGTGCCTCACTCTCTTTATGACACTGAAGGAATACACAGCTCTTTTAATTCTGTAAAGGTCGCTGGAAGAACATAAATTGGTTATGTCCACCATACCTTTGTACTAGCTAGCTGAGCAGTTAGGAATTTGATCTTGCTGCTCTTGTTCAAATACACATTTTACAAGTCCTGGATAATCGTTGTGAAACAGACACTTAAAGAACCAGAAATACCAGTTTTATAAGTTGTCTTCAAAAGTTCTTTAATCACTAACAGTAAAGAATTGTGGGCACTTCCCAATATATACGTCTATTTTTAACTTAAATACATATAAACTTTCATTAATATAAATGTACATTATAAAACCAGCACTGATAGAAATCTTTAAAGGGTGAAGCAAAACTAACCGTAAATGGAAGTCCTACTACTTTCCCCCCTTTCCCCGGGTCAGCGCACCCACCGTGGAGACCGCTGGGTCATGAAATTGTCAGGCTTTGACCTTCAGTGATTTGGTATCTTATATGCTGCGGTTCTGTTTGTCTGAAGAATCCAAAATATAACTTCATTCCGAAGCAGTGACATGTTTGTTAATGCATAATCTTTTCATTGATGAGTCATTTATTATTTAGCTAAGTGGTCATCCTAATGTAAGCGTTTGCCTCCCGCTGGGACTCGCTGTCCCTTAAGGAATGGAGGGAAGGTATTTGGGGCACAGGCCACTTTCTCGGGAGACAGCGGTCAGGTGGAGGAGAGTGGGTTTCTTTTTACCTTGTCTGAGCCATTGCAAAAGTATCTTCCTCAAGACTCACCTCGAGGCTGAGTTTTTAAGACAAACTGAATGTTCTTTTAAAACTGATTGGAGGCTGCCTTCAGGGCTGTGGGATCCGCAGTGCAGCTTGAGAGCTGACAACGTGTGAGTTGTCAGACGTGCATTTGGGAATGAGCATGGAGAACACCCGCCTGAAGGCCTTAAAACCCATCATTTTGGATTGTCCGGCTGCCTGATCCAGAGCTCCTTCTAGTTGTTAAAACTTAGCTTCACCTTTGAAAATCAGTTCACACAAGAGGGCACCAGCAGCCACTCGCCGGGAGGCGGTGGCATGGCCTTGGCCGGTGGCTGTGGGCGGGTGCGGTGGCTGCTTCGTGGCACAGAGCTGGCGGGCTTCTGTTCCGGGTGACTCTGTGCTGACTCTCTCGAGGAGTGGGGCTGGGTGGGGATGAGAACTTGTGTTTACCTTGTCGTGTATTTTAAGTGGTCACATCATGGGGTCCCTTCAATTTTCTCAATGGTCTTTTAGGAAAAGCCACTGCAGTGGAGGTGAAAAATGAAATTGTGGAGAATGTGGGGAAAAGAGAAATCTTGCAAAATACTGAGCAGGAACAGCACAAAGAGGACCCCGTAGAGGATTGTGTGGACACTGAGGCCTTGCCTCCTGGTGGCAGTGCCGAGGACCAGAAAACCTCTGAAGACAGTGCCCCCTCCCTAGGAACATTAGCTACAAATGAGGGACAGGTCCGAAGCCCAGCTCTAGAGAGCACGTCCTTCCTTGAACATGCAGAGCAGGTTGAGTCCAGGGAGCTCACAAGCACCCCGGATGCTAGGACTGGGGCTCCCCTTGAGCAGTCTAAGAGTTCGAGTGAACCTGATGGTGAAACCCCGGGTCCTGCAACTGGGCAGGGCAGCCGGAGTGCCGTGGATGTCAAAAACCAAAGTGAAGAAGCTGCAGAAAAACAGGAACAAGAAGAGCAAGATGTTCAAACCAGTTTGGGAGAGGTTAGCACAAAACCACATCAGGAATCTGCTCCTGTGCAAATACCTGAAGTTGAAAAGGTGAGCAGCTCCCAGGGTGCGGTGGAGGCAGGGCTAGCTGGATTGGAGGAGCAAGCAGGCACAGTGGCCTCACGTCCTCCCAGGCATAGCGATGACACAGGGAGTCATGACACATGTGCAGTAGACGTCCCCACAGAGTTGGGCCCAGGTTTAGAGAAAGAGCTCACCAACCAGGAAGGGGCTGAACCCAGGGAGGTCCCAGTTCCGAGCACGGGAGCAGGGGGGGAGCACAGTGAGGAAGAGGACGAGGGGAGGGGGTTCCTGAGTGAGAAACCAGTCCAGACAGAAGTCCCGGCCAGTCCCTCTTCTCCAGCAGCCCATGCTCAGGAGGCAGCAGGTGCACATACGGTAAAGGCCAAGAGAGAACCCAGTGAAGAAATGAACGACCCACAGGGAGAGGGATTGGGTTCATCCCAAAAGAAGACGAGAAACAAGAAAAAGAAAAACAAGAAGAAAAAGTCACCGGCACCTGTAGAAACCACTAAGGATGTTAAGAAAGAGTTAACATTTCAGAACCCAGATCTAAGTGACGCTGAGGAAGAAAAGCAGGTAAAATCTCCTGATGAAAACTCAGGTGTGGAAACACAAAATGAGGTCACTGGAAATCCAAAACAGAGCATTGTGGCCGGGAGCAGTGACAACCTGGGCTTTCCAGAGGACCCTCAGATGGAGTTGGCTGGAAAACTGAACCACGAAGATGGCCATGTAAACGCCGAGGCAGGGAAAGGAAGACCTGATGGAGAACTGTTTGAAGGTGATACCATTCAGGACTCAGGCTGCAGGGCCCATGCTGAGGGATCAGAGGAAGGAGCTGTGAAAGCTGACGCTGAAGGAGCCGGTGCTGCTCCCAGCCACCCCCCAGAGAATGAAGACTTGCCAAGCAGCGCCCGGCTCGGAAATGGAAGTCCCTCCGAGGACATTAACGCCGCCTCGCAAACAGAAGGTACAGAGGGCTGTGTGATGTCCGAGGGTCCGAGCCAGGGAGTCAGAAAGGTTTTAGGTAGCGCTAGTCTAGAAAACGATGACTTGGCACCAGCAAGGGAGCCAGGGGACTCCCATTCAGAGCGCAAAGAAGAGACGAGGGGCAGAAGCGAGAAGGACAAAAGCAAAGAAGACTGCGCGTTGTCATAGGTTGAGGCTTGCTTGTCGGGCGGAGTCAGAGAGGGACCAGGACGGCACAGTGAGTCCAAGCAACAGACTCTTGCCGGTTTCCTCCGCTGGTGAGATCCATGAAATGTTCTAGATGGAGGTAGACATGTGTGACAATCTGCCACCACGTTATCTTCTACTCTAAGTTATAGACTGTTACTTGTAGATTTATATTTTATTAGGGTTCTCACCCAGATTAGAAAGACAGACACGTTTGTTATCATGTAAGTTTTAACTGAGAGCATTCCAGTAGTATCAAACGGTAACATACACTGTTTATATTTCTGCTTATAATCAAAATAAACATAGTTCATGCCTGCCTTAGGCTAATATGAATGTGGATATTCCTGACCAAATATATCAGCATCTAATTGAAATGACCAGATAGCATTCTAGGATTCCTACATCATGAGAAAATTAATTTGTCTCATTCAAATATATGTGCTTCCATATGTGCTTTTGATATGTACATGATAACCTGCATGGTATTTTATTTAAAAAGGAGATAAATGGCCAAACATCATGTAGGTCCCTGAGTGATCAGATTTGCACCTTAGGACAATAGCTCATCATTTTAGGGATAATGAACATCTTAAAGTCCTAGAAGCTCTTACTTGCCTTTACCTCATATAAGGATTTTATCTCAGCTAATGCTTTGGACTTCATTGTTCATGATACCTGAGTTTATTTTATAGATTTTTTTTCTCTTTTTCTTTTTTAAAAAAAATTAATAAATTTTAATTAAAGAAGTTAAGTGGGAGGGAGGGATGGAGGCGGGGGGAGAGAGAGACACATTGAAAGAGACACATTGATTGGTTGCCTCCCGAACACACCCCGACTGGGGCGGGGGCTCAAACTTGCAACCCAGGTACGTGCCGTTGACCAGTAATTGAACCTGCACCCTTTGGTGCAATGGCTGACATTCTAACCACTGAGCAACACTGGCCAGGGCTTATTTTATAGATTTTGACTTCACTTCATGCCAATTATGTATCCAAGTCACTTTACACAAAGATTTTAAAAATTATTTTCTGGAAGAGACGTATGTTGAAATTGCATTTTCTATACAATATTAGGGTGGGGAGAATCATTTCTAAAATTTATTTTTTAACCTTAAAATTACTTCTCTTTCTGTTTGTCTAATCATTATTCAGAAGACCAATAGAAAACAGTACTGTTCTTCAGCAAACTTCTAATTAGACTATGACAGGATATTTTCAATAGCTGAATCACTTTTGGTATTTTGGTATAAATGTTTGCATTTGTTGTGTCTCCGTATAGTCTTACTGGAAAATCCTTGTTCTGGTCTTCCTGAACAAAATATATATTTTCTATATAAAAGAGAATTTTAAAAAATAATTGTAACATTAAATTGAAAAATAATTGTAAAATATTAAAATCACAAGGGAATGAATATTATGAATACTGTTAACACTTCATGAGAGTATATGACTTCCTCGTACTGTTACAAGATATAATTGAATGCAAAAATGACCAAAGCCTCAATAAAATTTGAGGCAAACTTGTTATCATGTATTTGAAATAAAGACATTTTTCTAGTTTTACAAGCCTGTGGTTCCACTCTTTTGGCTCCTTGGATTCTGACCTTGGCTGCTATTGTACCTAATTCACCTGTGAGGTTGTGCCCATTTCCAAGTTACTGATTCCCTGTCGGGGTCCCGGGAGGGACTCCCGCTGAGCACCCTTTGTCAGTAAGGACTGAACTTCTCTCCCGGCACCTAAACGGGCTGAAGTTGCGTCATCCGGGGAGGACCACGGAGATCTTCCCCCCGCAGCCTCGCCTGGGAGCTGTGCTCTGAGGAGAAAGATCTCCATCCCCTGGGCCAGGACTTAGCGCGCTTTGAAGAGTGTGGTGAGAACGGCAGGTAAACGCTGACTTTCTACATAAGGGTTCTGAGTGGAGGGTGATGGGGCTGCCAGAAGCCCACGGGTGCCTATGAACAGAAAAGCCTGAGGCTTGCTGGAGAATCAAGTCCAAGAGCGGCAGAGGAGCCGGGAGGGTTTCAGCTGATGTCTCTAACTTCGCCAAAGCTGCTTTCACACCGGAGTGCACACTGGGAAACAGCCTTCCTTTCCAAGGCCTCTGGGGCCGAACTCACTAAGTGTGAGATCGTTAAGCCACGTTACGGTCTTTCCTCCCTTACCCAGGTTATTCCGCAGCACCCCTACGGACACTGTGGTAAACTCCAACCAGCCAGCAGTCTCCCTGAGTCACATGTTTCATAAGCAAACATTGTTCACCCCTTCCTATAGCTTCCTATAGGAAAGGCCCTGTGCAGTGAACAAGCAGATAGGGCCCACCTCCCAGTGGCAGTGGACAGCTGAGCACCAAAGAAGAGAAGGACGCTGAAGAGCCCGACCATTTCCTGGTCATCTGCGTCTTCATTGTGAGCAGCAGTTCCTCTGCTCCAAGTGTGAGGTGACGGTGTAGCCCAGCACAGTAATTGATGCTCACAGTGGAGGCCCTTACATGATCAAGGAAGGGTTACCTTAGGTCTGTGAGGGTTAGCAAGGCACGGGGTATTCCCAGCAACCTGGAAACATTTCAGTGTCGAAAGATTCAGACTCGGAAAAGAATCCAAGCACATCCTGCCAAGCACATCCCCAGGGGAGCCTAGACCACAGAGGTTCCACCATAAGACAGAGCAGAGGAGCACATTGGTCACAATAGCTCACACCGAAAAGCTGGGATATTTCTCGCCCCGAAGCAGAAGGCAGCTACTGTGTGTAGAATGTGAATGTTCCTTCAGAAGTATAATTAAGTATCAGTATGGGTGCGTGTAAAGAAAAGATATGAATTATAGGTTGCAATTTTATAATATATGAAGGTTGGGACGTAGTAAAGGTTGTGAGAGGTTTTAGGAATGAGATGGATTGCACTGACTGCTTTCTATAAAGTTAGTATTTCCAGTTAATGACCTGATCATTTACATTCCCACTGTCACGAGGACCTGGAATGCTCTTTCTCGGGGGTTAGATAGTTTGGGATTTCTGTCTTCTTTCAATAGACTCCTGCCCCAGGAGAGCACCTTACCTAGCATGCCACCATGAACGCCACAGTGAGATGTACTCCAAGCATCCAGACTCCAGAAGGAAAAAAGGGGTGTGTGTGTGTGTGTGTGTGTGTGTGTATTCATGTGTGCTTGTTCAGTGTGATGATCATACATAGGGAAAACTTTGTCTTTCAGGAGAAAAACCCTCTCTTTCCCTTTCACCCTGTCCACTGTCCCTCTTACATCAAAGACTTAACATTTTTCCAGATGTGAATGGCTTCCGCTGTTCAATGGAACGGAAGCCAGTGGGGCTGGTGTGGACAGTTCCCATCTGTGCGGACCTCCTGGGCCCTGTAAACAGGAGAAAAAAGAATCGTCCTTAGCAACCTGTTTGCCTTTGACAGTAAGGAGGAGGTATTGTCCTGGCCTGGGGGCCTGGCCCAGGGAGGACGAAACAGACCCTGTGAAACTGACCTGTGAGGAGGGAGTGGGGAAAGCAGGCACATAGTGGTTTCTTGAGAGACCTCAGTCACAGCGCCAGAAAGAGGGACTACTTGGTGATGTGGCTGTGACTCGTGGACCTTGCTGTACCCCGGGCGAGTGAGGTAACAATGTGAGGCCACAGGAACAAGTGACCAGAAGGGCTCGGAGAATTCCAAGGCTTGTCCGGCTGCCCAGGGACTGGCTCTAGGCCTTAATTAGCTTTTTGTTTCTCAAATGCACACCAGAAAAGGTGTTGGAATTTAGTATAAAAAGCAGGTTTTTTAAAAGTGTAATCCTTACCAGTATTACTAAAATACCTTTAATGGCCACCCATTTTAACTTCCCACTATGAAAGAAAGCCCTACATTTGAGTCATTGTGACTTCAAGTTCTTTATGCCTAGTTTCTGAAAACTGCAAGTCCAAAGCCTGTAAATGGATTTGTTTGAAAATCGGGTGTTAGAGAGCAATGATGAGCAGTGTTACTAGGGTAGTAATAGGTTTGCAATGTTCTTGTTAAGAATTACAATAAGAGTCAAGGGTGGGGGGGAAGGACACATATGTAATACCCTTTGTAATACTTATTAGAATATTTTTTTTAAAAGAATAAAAAAAATCCAGAAACAGAAAAAAAAAGAATTACAATAAGTATACCAGTGATGTAACACCATTCACTCAACAATTTAGACTATTGGTTTTTAAAGCTATTTTTAAAAGTATTCATTTACTTCATATTAAATAATTTTGCTTTTTTCTTGTTTCCATTATTTTAAAACTATTTTGTTTCCATCTTAATTCTGCTTTAAAATTTCTCTTTCTTAAAAATTCCACATCTATTTTTCATATTCTCATTATGAGACTTAACGTTAGAGGATCCTTATTTTTTCCCCTAAGACTGTTATTACAATTTATCATTTGTTTTTTACTTGCTATCTAAGGTATTTGAAATCTCCCAATAGAAAAATAATAAAATTGTATAATATATGAGCTTCAAGTCCACTTTCTGATATATTCAGAGTTTCTTATGATGCCCAGGATTTTGTACATAGGAATATAAAATAGATACGATAAAATGAAAAGTAGTATTGAATAAGAGATCTGGGTTTATAACTATAAATTTTTTTCAGTGTTGGGTGGGTTTATAGAAGGAAAGAATGGATCCTCCCTCAGAAGCAGTTTGACTGTGGGTAAATCAAAACGGAGTTCAAAAGGATCATGAAATTATCTTGTACTCCACATTTTCTGGATTTGTTTATTTTGTTACTGTGCCTTCCAAAATAACAACTTGGGGTGTTTGGGAAAACAATTAGAGTGAGCATGTAACTTGGGTTAGAGTGTGGCTACATGACTTTTTAAAAGAAGACAAAGGTGCATTTTATGTGAATTGTTTCCATTTCACGTGGCTGATCAAAAGCAGGCAACGTGAGAACGCTGGTCCCTCGGGAACAGGACCCTCCGGCCGGGAGTCCGGGCCCAGCTCTGAGGTCTGAGTTTAGGTTTGGAAAAGCAATGCAGTGACGCAGTTGGGGGCGAGGCCCTGAGGCTGGGCAGTGAGGCCTCGGAAAGTTGCTTAGTTGTTCTGGGCCTTGGGTCTTAGGACGGAATAACAGCCACCCGGAGGGTCCATGGGAGAGAGAGCCTGGTGGCCGTGCCTGGCGCAGAGTGGGCGCAGCACACACGAGCATCGCTCTCTCATCACGTCACGCCTGGTTCTCCTTGAGGCGGGTGTAGGATTTGGCTCAAACCCCCACACCCCTTGCAGGCTGTGGTTCCCCCTGCACTGAACAGTGCATTCAGGGAGATGTTTAGGGAGATTTCTGGGTGCTTTTAGATATATATATATATATATAAATCTCCTGATATATCTGGGGTGGGTGGAAGGACAGAACCTAATTATTCCTGCATTCTTCCTCAAAAGAATAAAAGTGTTTGACAAGTGGGTTAGCACATATGTAGTCAGGAAACTATGATTCGTAGTCACAGTCAGAACTCCAGCCTGGGTGAGCCCATGAGAGAAATACCTCTGGGGGTACACTCAGGAGGTGCGGGCTGATGAAAATGCCGGTGATGTGTCGTGGCGATGCTAATGATGTTAAACCATGAAGCCTGTGAGATCTTGTGTTGCAGTGTGGTTTGGCCCTAGAGCCCTTGCATGCTAACCCCAAGTAGAAGATTAGCCCGTTTGCATGCGGTCGGACGCTGACAAGACAAGCATGTGCTGGGAGGTTGACCACCTCAACCTCCCGAGGCTGAACTCCTCCCCCGTCCTGTGTGTGGCCTCATTCGCTGTGGTACGTGTTTAATACCCTCATCATCAGTTTCACTAACCTGAGTGCTCATTCTCCCGTGTAGCCACCTGCTGACGGTGCAGTGCACAGAGCCCCCTAAACCTGTGTCTTTCTGATTTCTTCAGACATTAGGTTGAAAAAGCTTGTTGACGAACGGGAGTGCTTGCTGGAACAGGTAACAACCTTTTTACTGCTTTACGAGTTGTCGAGTGGGGCGCCTGAAGCCAGGAACCTTCCCATCCTTCCTGCTTGCTTTGTCTGGACCCCTAACGCACCACGCTTGAAAATAACCATCAAGCCAGCTCGGGCTCTTGAAATTTGTATCCGTCTGAAGTCATAGGAGAGGTTTGGAGAGGAGGTCTCAGAGAGCCAGGGCCATGTGCTGGGTGGGGAGGCAGCACACACATTGCTGCCTAACATGGCTCCTCTGGTGGGGACTCAGTTTCAGCACCTCTGTGCCTAGGAGGCCCAGGTGGCCCCTCCTGGCTCTTTAGTGCAGTGGTCGGCAAACTGCCTTAGTGAATCAAGCAGAGGTTAATAGCACCCTGAATTGCTAACACTCAGACAAACATTTAAACGATTTTATGTACGATCTCCTCCTGAATTCAAGAGGAATGGCAGCCTTCGAATAACTTGTTACCAAGTTACAAAATGGTCTATGCCTGAAATTGTAAATATAATGGCATTTTCATTCATTATACTTGGTTTCTGAGAAGAGTACTAACTGGCAGAAGGTAGTTTATTTGTTTATTTGTGTTGGTTCCTTCATTAAAGGAGAAACTCCCTGTCTCCTCGTGGATTGTAACCTTTTTCTGCATTTCTCTGGGGCTTATTTATGTAACCTCTGTCTCGTTGGCATCCATGTGAAATAGTTGCAAGGCAACATCCAGTTCTACCTATGGGTTTTCTCCTTTACCTGCTGCTTCCTTTGACAGGCCCTAGGCTCAGCTTCTCTGTCTGTTTGGAATAGAGGAATTAACATCCTTTCTCGGTGGGTGTTTCAGATTAAGAAACTCAAAGGGCAGCTGGCAGAAAGACAGAAGAATGGCAAGCTAGACACGCTGCGCCCTGAGGACGCTGTCTTAGAGAACGGGACAGACGTGCACGTGATGGACCTGCAAAGTAAATGTCGACCCTTGTGCGGGAGTAACGGCTCTGAAGTGTGGGATGTTGGCGTGCTTGTTTGGGGCGGGGGGTGGGGGGAGAAATGCCGTGGCGAGGGAAGCCCAGTGTTCCCCACACCCCCCACCCCCAGAAGCCCTGATTACATTTCTCAGTAAGACAGAACAGGACGGGCAGGTGGGCGAGGCAAGGATGTTTCTGTGTGAGCCTAAGAAGCAGAACAGGTGCCCCAAATCGTGCACAGTGAGGCCACCATAGGATGTGCTGCAGGAAACCACTTACTGTGCTGGATACGGCTGCCTTTTGGCCTGCTGATTGCATGGAAAGTTGGAAGGTGTTTTTCTATGCCAATAAACTAGGAAGGGGCTTAAGGGGGTACAATTAGGCCCAGTCTTTCCTCCCCCCCCCCCCACCTCTCCCACCACTTCTTTACTCACAGGTGCACTCTCTCCTGGGCACTTTCCCAGCCTGGGTCCATGGAGAGAGCACCCTCCTACCTCAGCTCAGGAGGGCTGGGGGGCCACGGGCCAGGACTTAACACATTTATAAGGCGATCAGGAAGTAAGGGCTTGGTTCCCAGTAACTATTGTTTCGACATTTTAAAAGCCCAAGAGCTTAACAAATTTTCCTTCTTTTTCAACCTTTAGGGGATGCCAACAGACAGATCAGCGACCTCAAATTTAAACTTGCAAAATCTGAGCAAGAGATAACTGCACTAGAACAAAATGTACGTGCGAGCTCCAGCAGTAACGGCACCTACACCGATGTGTGCGCGGCCTCGCCCCTGAAAGGCTGAGGACAAAAAGAAGCAGACATTTTTAGAACCAAAAGTCAAGGTCCTCAATGTATTTCCTACACAGAGAGAACTTAGGGAAAGAAAGGTCATTGTTGGGATTTGAGTTGTGAAATCGCTACTGACCCTTTGTAAAAGATGGTTAGCTGTAGGGTGTAACTAATGTGGCCACGGAGGGTTGTTTTTTGTTTTTTTTCTTTTTTCTTAAAAAATAATTTCTAAAATAGTAATTTATTTTTTTAAAAAAATGCTTCCTTCAGGGATGCCCTCTCGCCTGGCTCCTTTCCTCTCTCCCAGCCGGGCTGGCTCTCTCTGGTCCCTCAGTGTGAGCACTCCTGCGTCTCGCATGCTGGGCAGTTGGAGCCAGCTGTGTCCTAACCCAAGGGAGAGGTAACAGCAGACACTCTTCCCCGCTCCATTGTGTACACGTGGGTGGAACCTTTTGGAGTTTTTATAGGGACAGAGTGAGGAGAGCACATGGAAAGTGATGAGTTTTATGAAGCTTGCTTTGATCTCAGCAGAATGGAAGCCTCCGGCAGACGGTGCAATGCCACCCGAACCCTCCTTCTCTTACTCCTGTCTCAGTTCTTGCCTTTCCTCCTCCCTCTCCTGCCTCCTCACCCCACTCTCTGGGAGAGATCAGACTGGAGCAGAGGGCCTGCTGGAGTCTTTGCTTCCCAGCCCTGTTCTGCTTGGACCGGCCCGTTTTCCTGCAGATTCGTCCTCTAAAAGGGAACGATGGTGGCAGGGTATCAGCTCTTATGGGAGCCACACTTTTGGACTAGGGCCAGAGAAGAAATGAGTCCCTGATAGGGTCAGTCCTGGGTTGCTCAAAAATAAAGAACAAATAGCTTGCTTGACTAGAACCTATTTAATAGTCAAGAAGGCTTGGTCGTAATTCTTTGGATGGTGTACTTTCCCATTTTATTAAATTATATCCTTTGATCTCAAATGTAATAAAGCAATTGGAGGAAGAAAACAGGCCAATCCATTTTTGCAGCTGGTTTTTCCTTCCTCTTAGGTAATAAGGTTAGAGAGTCAAGTATCACGTTATAAATCAGCTGCTGAAAATGCAGAAAAAATAGAAGATGAACTGAAGGCTGAAAAACGGAAACTCCAAAGAGAGGTAACGGCTCTGGGCTGTTTCTAAGAAAAGAAGGGGTAGCAATATTCTAGTTGGGCGAGCAGAGAGAGGACTTATGTGGGGGGATCAGCCACCGTCTCATCATGAGATCGAAGCTCAGTCTGATTTCCTACAGTTTCACTCTAATGTGGTATGTGTGAGTTGTTATTTATTCTGCTTGGAATGTGCGCATTTCTTGGCTCTGTTAAGTCTTTTCTCTCAATTTTGGAAATTTTTTAACCATAATCTCCTTATGTCATTCCCGATCCCTGTTCTCTCCACTTTCCCTCTGGGAGTCCAGTAAGAGATCAGACCTTTTCATTGCAACCTCCCATGTACCCACTAAAGGCTGCCTCGTCTCCTTACCTCTCTCTGTTGCCTGCTGTATAGTTTTGGCAGGGATCTCCCAGTTCACCTCCCTTTGTTTTTCTGGTGTGTTCATTCCTGACACTTCCTGGTTGTGTGGTCATGCATGCTCTCTTTCCTAATTGTGTCCTTATTCTTTAAAGATTCCATGCACAGCTGTGCTGTTTTGCACACCTGGCGACTGAAACCTGTTCAGTCTTTAGGAGTCTGATTCTGTACTTTTTTTGCTTCTGCTGACTCCAGTGGTTTGTCCCTTCATGTGTTTGGTGTTTGGTGAGGTTCACTGGATTTTAATTTGCAGGAACACTCCAGGCCTGACTTGGAATTTCCTGCAAAGAGGGCTTGCAAGGCAGTGGGGTTTAACCTGTCCCACGACCCGAGCCCCTATCTTTGAGGGCTTGGGATCGGAAGCAGATTGTTCCAGGCTCTGTGGCCCCTGCTTCTGGGCGTCACCCGCTTGGCCTTGCGCATCCCTGCTTTGGTTTCTGCCTGCAGAAGCCTTGCCCCTGGCTGCCCAGGGCTGTGGAGACCACCTCCTCCAGCGGGCTTGGGTCAGCTCCTATTTGTTTGCCTTTTGTGACACCATGATCCCCAAGCTTGTTCCATGTCTGGGGTCTAGTTTCAGAGGAGGAAGTTGCTCATGAGGCCAGGATCCTGAGCCTATTTAAATTTAAAAACGTGCATTCACACATGCATGTGAGTATGGATGTGGGGATCGCAGTGGGTCCAGGTTAAACTGTGTTTCTGGTAGGACTGCGGTCTTGGTAATCCTGTTATGTTTGGAGGAAGCCAGATCCTCAAAGCTGCCTCTCCTCCTTGTCCCCAGCTCCGCTCCGCACTGGACAAAACCGAAGAGCTGGAGGTGAGCAATGGCCACTTAGTGAAGCGTCTGGAAAAAATGAAAGCCAACAGGAGTGCGCTCTTATCCCAGCAGTAAGCGCCAGCCCCACACGGGAGCCTGGCTGGGCATGGAGAGCATTGGTACACAAGCTTTTTCTCCGTTCCTGTCTGGGAGCTGCTGTTTTTCCTGCTTCTGAGAGGACACCCGAGGACTCAGCTGCAGGAGCCCCAGCAGCCTCGATGCCTCCGTCCGCAGACCCGCAGATCCCTACCCAGCTGGGCGCCACCCACAACCTGCAGGTCGTTTGATAAGCACACTGGGCCGTGGGGGTCAGTACCCGACAGCACGGCAGCCTCTTCATGCCATTTAAAATGGGCATCTGAGTAAAGATTAAAGTGGGACTTGAGTTTTCTTTTCATGTGTCTTGCTGAAAATAAGGGGAAATGTTACGGTTGGGACTTCCTTTCATGGCAGAATCTGCGATTGGAGCGGTTTCAGTAGTATCTCTTAGTCTACGCTTTTCACACACGAACACTGTGGAACCACAAGCCATTACCAAGCGAAACTCTTTCACTAGAAACAAGGGAGTGGTCTAGACGTAAAAGTGACCTTAAGAAGACTCTTTACAGGCAACAAATGAAGCTTTTCTAAGGGATTTTTGCATCCGTTCAATCATAAGAATACTTTTTTCCAGGGAATTCGGCAATAGCTTACTGAAAATGATAGCTTTTCATTTGCATTATTTAATCCTTATATTTGGAATTGAAGTTATTAACTTCTTTTAAAGAATGTACTATTAGAAAAATTAAAAAATGAAAGGTTGAAAGACTTTAGATTGTGGCTTTTTTTTTCCCCATTGAGAAAGATACTTAACTATTTTATATTAATTGTTCTGTATGTTTGAGCTCATCCTTTTTATTTTTTAAACATATCAATTCATTTTTCTTTCCCTTTTTTTTTTTAAATGTATATTCACAGTGAATAAGAATAGTGGGGGTGGGGGTGGACTCCTGCAAGAATGCCAACACTAAAAATTTTTTAAATAAAAATTAAAAAAAGAGAATAGTGCACCTATAAGAATCGGTGTTCTTAGGATAACAAGTAAACTGAAGAAGTCATAGACCAGAGTGGAGATAACTATGATATCTTCAAGGACGAAAGTAGAGAAAGTTTGGCTACTTGTTGATTTTTAGTGACTCTTTGTATATGTTGTTTTTCAAACAAAGCTGGTTAAGTTGGACAGTTTGTCAGAATATTAGCAAGTGCAAACCAAGAAAGACATACCTTCCAACTGTATGTAGTGTTGGCACTTGGAGAACTCTGGGGTAGGGGACATGAACTGGGTGTATAAAGTTGAGGATACGCTCACAGTGTAGTGCTAGAGATCACCTGGGTGCATCCCCAGCACCCACCGTGTGGATCCGGGATACAGGCTGCTTGCAGCTAGGTGGGAGAGAAGTTGTGTCTCCTTGTGCCAAAGACACTGTACAGTTCAGATCTCCTCCTCTGTATTCTATAGATAAAATCATCCCATCACCAATACACCTTCGTGCCCACAGACCCACTATAGCTGCTACATAGTCAAACCAATGCTTTTACACAAAAACCTACTCTTCACGGCTAACATGAAAACCGCAACTCTCCACACAGTGTGGTCTTATATTTGCCTATGATTTGTTAGAGCAGATCTTACAATGATTGACTTCAAAAGATTTCTAAGTTTGGCCCTAGCCAGTTTAGCTCAGTGATTAGAGCATCTGCCCTCAGGTGAAGGGTCACAGGTTGGATTCCGGTCAAGGGCATGTACCTCCATTGCAGGTTCGAGGCAACCAATCTTCAATGTCTTTCTTTCACATCAATGTTTCTTTCTGTGTGTCTCCCCCTCCTTTCCACTCTCTCTAAAAAAATCAGTGGAAAAAAATATTCTCTGGTGAGGATTAACAATGACAAAAAAGATTTCTAAATTTGAAATTCTACTCAATGAACATTACGCATTCCAAGTTCTTTCAAGAATACAGTGGATTTAGTCAGGATCCTGCCCAACAACAGAAACCTCCCAGTAATTTGAACAGGGGATGTAACATGAAGAATGATTAACCTGCCCTAGCCTGTTTGGCTCAGTGGATAGAGTGTCGGCCTGGGGACTGAAGGGTCCCAGGTTCGATTCTGGTCAAGGGCATGTGACTGGGTTGCAGGCTCGATCCCCAGTAAGGAGTGTGCAAGAGGCAGCCAATCAATGATTCTCATCATTGATGTTTCTATCTCTCCCTTCTCTGAAATCAATAAAAGTATATTTTTAAAAAAAGACTGATTGACCTCTAATAGGGGATTAACTAAGAATGAAAAAGGGAGAAGATCCAAGGAAGGGACAAAGTGCGATTGAGATCTGATTGGAGGCACCACCCACTGGGGGTGCCAGGGGCTGACGCCAGCAGGCAGGAGCCCTGGGCCGGGATGGGAGCAAAGGTGGCTGGAAGCGGCCACCACCACACTGCACACCACAGGTGCCCAGTGAACAGGAGGAAGGAACCGGGAAGGGGGCCCTGCTTCCTGCACTGTCCCTTCAGCGCCCCCTCTGACCACGTTGGGCCAGAACATAAAGTAACCTCCTCCAAAGGGGAGAGGGATGTCTACTTCATTGTCTTATCCTTAAGGGCCCTTCCACAACATCTTCTAGAAACAAGTTGAACCAGTAAAACATCCACATAGCTCACAGAGAATACTGATAACAGCAAACACTCTTACAGTGCTTAGCCATGCCTGGCAGCTAGACTTTTCTATGTTTTCACTCACTTGGTTTCCATGAACATGATAAGAGGTAGATGCTGCTATCGAATCCATGCAGCAGGTGAGGAAACCAGAGCAGGGAAGCGAACTGGCCGCAAGTCCCACAGCTGCAGAATCACCACGTGTGCTTGTCTCACCAGCCCTGGGAAGACAGCCTTTCTTTCCCAAGCCGGTGGCTCCGAGGAAGTCAAACCTCCAGTCTCTAACTCACACCAGTCCTTACAGAAACAGCGAATCCCTGTTATACTCGCTATATCCAAAGAGGTTCCAATCCCGTATTTAGGATAATGAGGAAGGAGGGGGTCTTTAGGTCTGTGTTCATCCCTCGCTGCTGGCCTTCTGGGCCCACCTCCACCCTGGCACTCACTGAGTCCCACCAGCTCTGCCTTCCCAAGACAGCGCCCATGTACGGCTCTCTGCGGCTTGAGTAAGTCATATTCCCATTCCCAAGTCAAGTGTGCTGGGATTTTCCACTGCATGAGCTTTTCTCCTTGTATTTAAACAACCGTGTGTTGGCCCAGGGCAAGGCCACCTTTGCTCCCTGCGTGGATTTCCTTCACCTGCCTCAGACAGCATGGCATTTTGTAGATACTAAGAACAGTTGTTCTTCACCCACCACGATTTTGCTAAATGTGGTTAAGATACTGTGGTTTAATATTTCCAGATCAGAAGCGTTTAATCCACTCTCTTAACAACCCAGGTCTAATTTGATTCAGATGCCATAAAAGAACAAGACAATTGCTGCTCCCTCCTCCGTTGGACTGTGTGGGCCATCTGGGGGTGGGGTGGTGAAAACAGGTGTCTGGCTTCTGTATAAATAAAAGATCAGACCCAGAAAAAATTGCCTGAAAACCGAGATGTAGCACAGTTGAGATTTAGCAAAGTGAAACTCGGGAGAAGGCAAGTGTAAATACATGAATATCACAGCAGTAAGAGCAAGTGTACAGACAGAGTCTGTGGGGAAAGCTGACTTAGTCCTGCTGCATCCCATCTCAGGAAAGGGAGCTGCTGTGGCAGCGACAGGTCCAACTGCTGAGGCAAGAAAACATGTGATTGCCCAAGCAGGCGTCTCACACCTGGAAACCTCTTCTGTGGTAGAAGCAGATGTCTGCTCCTTTTATTAACATAAAATTCAAATTTAAAAGGTATATTTAATATTTTTGTTTTTACCCTGAACATCTCATATGTGTGTATGCCTGTGTATTCCCATAATTTTATCAAAAATTACTTTGCAAGTTTTCTAGAAGATGACCTCTCCGGAGTTTATGGTAATTCACTGAACATCAATCCAGGACTTACTCAAGCACTGGGGATGCAACAGTCCTATTCCAATGAAGAATGGAGACAATAAACCTGTAAATAGCAAATAAATAACATTCCAGACCGTGAAAATGATGAAACCAAGTAATGGAATAGAGTGAGTGTGAGTGTGGTCGGGTGTGTATAGGTGTGGGGAGGTTGCTGCTTGAGCTGGGTGGTCAGAGAAGGCTTCATGGAATAGGTGACATTTAAACTGAAACCTGAAGGATGAAAAAGTCCTGACCATCTGACTATTGAGAGTATCACTGTCCAATAGAAACATAATATGAGCCACAGACATAACTTAAATGTTTTGTCTTCTATTTCGAAGAGTTTTAAGCACTCACCAGTGATTCAGCACGTTTACATCTGTGTAGGAATGATTTTAACAATGGTATCCATGACGCTTTTTATAGAGATTGCTTCAGAAGACTGAGCACAACTTCCCGGTTGCATCTAAGCATTGGGCCTCGAATTCAAACAGCCCCTATTGATCCCACTCTGCTCCATTGTGTGATCAGTGGACATGTCAGTCTTGTTCAGCATCAGGTGCCCAATGCTAAGAACAGTGTCTGCTACACAGCACAGAAGAAATTGGTAGCTTATGTCCAGCTGGCGTGGCTCAGCAGTTGAGTGTCAACCTATGAACCATGGTTCAATTCCTGGTCAGGGCACATGCCTGGGTTTCGGGCTCCATCTCCAGTGTGGGGCATGCAGGAGGCAGCTGGTCAATGATTCTCTTTCATCATTGATGTTTCTATGTTTCTCCATCTCCCTTCCTCTCTGAAATCAATAAAAAAAAAGAAAAGAAATGGTAGCTTATGTTGCTTCTTCCTTGTTGTGACTACTACTATTACTATGAGTCCAGTGTTTCCAAAAGTGTTTTCATGGACCACTAATTCCTAGGAATGTCAGGGTTCTAAGTAAAAAGAATTCTATAAGCAATCCTTGGTGACACTTGTTAAACATTCAATGGGTTTACCTATTGAGGATTACATTCATATGAATGTCATCAGATTCCTTAAGAGGGAGATAGACCTGGTACCATTTCCCAAACTGTCCAAGGAATTTTTTTTCCCCCACAGAGCCCTCTGGGACCAGGACTCTACAGAATGCATTCTAAGAAAAACTGTGCTAGCCACAGGCTGGGCAAACGCGTGTGGGCTCCTAGCCTGAGTCCCCTGCCCCCAAGCCTGCCTCCAGATGAACTCCAGCATCTCTCCTGACAATGCTCTTCAATATCTTGACTCTTCACAGTCCAGAGGGCGACAGTCCACTCTTTTCCCACTACCGAAGGCCCTAGAAGTTGCAGATCTGGGTATTTGAGGCCATAGGTTGGCAGCACTGGCAGCTAAGTTCCAAAATTACCACTTAAAATTCAAAATGAAAATCTGCAGTCTTTTCAAAAAGCATTTCCTTTCTTCATTCTGTCACATTGCATATATAATTTTGATAGAAGACAGTGTGGAGACGGCAAGTAGCCTCTACCAGGTGTCATAGATATTTCAGAGGTATAAGGACAGACAGGTCTCCTTGCCTAACTCACAGGGTGCCCACTGCTTTGCTCTACGGTATTGCCTTGCAGCATCCCCTGAGAACTCCCAGTGTGTGGCTTCCAGGCCATCGGTGCCGCACTCTTGCACATCTCAGCCTGTTCCACACCTTAGCCCTGGTGACTTCTGCCTGATGCAGCAGGACTGGACTTCCTTGGATAAGAACTGCCTTAAGCGTTGTGCTCCATGGCCTGCCTGATACACTGCAGGACCTCAGCAGGTGTTTGTGGGATAAAAAACATCTGGAGCTCCTGAATAGAGAGGTCAATAAGCAAAGGGCAGCAAAGTCCACGAGGGAGAAGATCCCAATCGTATCTCTCTCCATTCAGCTTCCCTCAAACACACAAAGCGAAGCTCTGTGCCAAGTAGCGAAGAGGGGATTTCTATTTCCTTCTTTACATTTTTCTGCATTTTCTATATTAAACACATATTTCTTCAATAATGTTAAAATATTTGTTATTTTTCAACAAAATGACCATCTAAGCAAAAATCAATTAATGCAACAAAATTTTTGCAATGGAAAAAAAAAATACATCATGTATACACACACACACACACACACACACACACACAGTGGCCAGATTATTATGACCGGCCAGATTATTATGACCACCCCATCAGTACTTCATTGGGCCACCTTTTGCCTTCAATGCTGCCTTCTTGGCATTGACTCCACGAGATGTTGAAAGGTGATGCGAGGAATCTGACACTATGCCTGATAAATAGCACTGTCCAGTTCTGGAACCATCTGGCTGATGGCTCTTTTAACTTCGTCCCACAAATGCTCAATTGGATTGAGATCTGGTGATTGTGGGGGCCACCTAAGCAAGGTAAAGTCTCCCTCATGTTCTTGAAACCACTCCTGCACAATATGAGCACTGTGGCATGGCGCATTGTCTTGTTGGAAGAAGCCATCTCCATTGTGATACTCCATCAACATGATAGGATGAACTTGATCAGCAATGATACTTAGGTATGTTGTGCTATTCAGACGTTTATAATGATCTGGCCCTCTAGCAACTTCAGCGCGAAATTATAGCTAATTTGCCTACAAACGTCAGGTGGTCATAATAATCTGGCCACTCAGTGTATATAGTATTAATTTCAGAGAGTAAGGGAGAGGGAGAAACAGAAACATCAATGATGAGAGAATCATTGATCAGCTACCTCCTGCATGCAGATGGAGCCCACAACCTGAACCCAGGCATGTACACTGACCTGGGGTCATCAAACCGTGACCTCCTGGTTCATAGGTAGATGCTCAACCATTGAGCCACGCTGGGGGCAGGGGTCTGTACACATTTCAAGACAGGATAACAGTGCCTTGTGGAGCCTGGGACAAAAGGGAAAATTAGGAATACTGACTTGGACATTTTGTTCATCTCGGACTTTTCATTACTTTTGGTTTTATAAACGACTGCATTAAGATATTATTTATCTTGATAAGTTAGTTTTTTGGTGACCCCTTAAATTTTTCACCGAGGCAAATAAGTGCATCCCTGTCTCGCCCTAGCCCTGGCCCTGAGAGCGATATTTTAAAGGACGGAGGGTGGACACAAAGAAGGGACACGTGGCGGAAACCAGGGTGCAGCCAGGCGGTGGTGGTGCGGCCACTGTGTGCGGGCAGACTCGGGGAAGGGGAGGGGGGGGCCGCTGGGCCCAGTCTAGGCGCAGCACCGCCCAGCTTTCTCATCCAGTGGCTTTGCACTGCTGCGCTTCCACACATGGTCTCGGCCTGCAAGGCAGAAAGGCTTCCAGGGCCGCTCAGCGGGCGAGGCCATCTTGCGGAACCCCGCTCGCTCCCGCCTAACGCACTAGCGCAATCGCAGTGCATAGCGCAGTTACATTGGCGCCTGCACGCCCGGCCAATTACGCCGCCGCCCTATTGGCGTCAGCCAATGGGAGCGCGTGGACGGCAGAAAGTGGGCGGGCCTCCGGCGGCTGTTACCCGTAGGGCTGCGCGGCTGCACGCGGCGTGACTGCGGAGGTGGTCGAGAGCCTCACGCGGAGCGGCTGGGTCGGCAGCGAAGGCGACAGCGCGGCTCTGAGGTGCCTCGGCGGGCGAGGCGGACCCTGGTTGGGCGAGGGTGAGGGGAACGGTGCGGTGAGCGCGGTGGCAGCGGTCCGGGTGGTCCGGGCCGGTCCAGTGAGAGCGTTGGTGGGAAGGAGCCTTTCGAGGCCTTCTCCGTGGTCCCGGGCAGGGCGGCAGGCCGGGTTGGGGGTGAGGGTTTGCGCCTTCGCCAGGTGGCCGTGGAGGCCCCCAATCCCTCCCTTGGGTGCCTTTATATTCGGTGCCAAGAGGGTCTCCCATCCTGGCTGCAGAGGCACCCGACAGACTAGCGCCGCACGGAAGTCGTTTAGAGCAGCTTTGGGGCCTACCCCCCAGTAAAGGTGGGGTTCCACTCGTGAGCGTATCGGTGCGCTAACCACGGGCGGGCACAGGAGCCACCGCGAGAAGTGGATGTTAGCTAATGACCCAAACGTGTCCCGAATGCACCGGAGTGGGAGGCGGCCCAGCTGACAGGGTCCTGGCCTAATGCCAGAGGCCAGGGAGGTTTGCTCAGGAACGGGAATTGGGGTGAGATCTGAGCTGGAGCAGAGATTACAGGTGGTTGGGGGCTGGGCGGGGGCAGAGGACACACGTGGCCCAAGTTACCACGGAGCTCAGGCCTTCCTTCGGAGGGCCTTCTAGGCCGCGCTAGGATTTTCATCTTTATCCGAAGGACAAACTCCTGGTTGCTGAGTGTTAAGCAGCAGCGTGAAGCGATGAGGTGTGCATTTTGGGAAGACGATTCCGGCCAGGTGGGAGGTCATTGCCGTGGTCCGCGTGTGAGTCAGGGCTGAGACAGACAGGACGTGGTGGGCGGGAGGGAGCTCCGTCCCTGGGCCGGTTCTGGGATGGACGGCGCAGAGGGAATCACGTGGTAAACCAGACCTGGGAGATCGGCATGAAAACGGGTGCACACCGCGGATCGGAATTGCTGGCTCCCGCTATCGGTCCGCCTTTAACTGTTAGAGGAGCCGCCAGACGGTTCTCCAAAGTGGGAACAGCAATTTCTACCTTCCCCAGCAGTGTGCGAGGGTTCCAGTGTCTCCGCAGAGGGCCAGCCTTCATTTTACATGTTTGTTTACGTTTTTATAAGCATCCTAGTGGGTGTAAAGGGTATCTCATTGTGGTTTTGATTTGCATTTCACGGAAGAGTAATGTGATCTTGTGTGTGTTTATCTTCTTTGGAGAACTGTTTATTCAGTTCGTGTGCTCTTCTTAAAAATTGGGTTGTCTGTGTCTTTTTGTTGTTGAGTTGTGCGCATTCCTTATATATACTGGATAATAGACCCTTACCCGATATATGATTTGGAAGTATTTTTGTTACAGTAAAATTCTTACTTTTGTCAATAGTTTTTAACCTTGGCTGTCTATTCGTGTGAATCCTCCAACACATTGAATGGAGATTTGAAAGCACAATCAGATATGCGTGAGAATACACCTTGTTGAAACACTTATTGAAGAAATTTTCAAAATGTAAATGCTCTTCTCAATCGTTTATTTTGAAAATTTCTTTAACTTAAATGTTATTTATGCTAAGAAATTGGTTTATTATTATATATAAATAAATTAACAAATATTTAAAATTTTTGTTTTAACTTTTAATCTCATAGGTATTACTAGATATTACTCACATAAATATTCCTTGGGGTTCTCAATATTTTTAAAAATGCAAAGAGTTCCTGAGTCCAAAAAGCAAGGAAACCGCCTATCTATTCTAATGTCAGTTATTTTAATAATATGGCTTTCTTTTAACCTTACTCTTTATCTTCAATATTTACTTAACATTCCTAGAATAGAATCATAACTGACTTAAGTACAGTCCCTTAAGTCAGGACTTAATAACTTCATATTTTTTAATGTGGTAGAGAAGTCCATAAATCCTTTAAATTACATGTGTGTGCATTTTCTCAGGGAAGTAACTGTGTGACTTTTATCAAATCTTCAGAAAGTTCAAAACCCCAAAGGTTAACCTGTAGCCAGTATCATGGAAGTAAAAATATTAAGAGGCTATTAGGCCAAATTTTTTTCATTATTAGGGAAAATAAGCTTTTTGAAACATTGAATTGGAAGTTGAATGCTTCCATTGCAGATAATTCCTAAGGTTCATAGCTGTATATTTTAATTTGCATATTATAGGCACTTAGCACTTATTATGTATAAATCTCCATTGCTTCACACACAAAAGCAAAATAATACAAAAGACAGGAAAGTATTCCTCCTCCTAGGTTCCTAGTTCAGTCAGTGCACCCTCAATGATAATGAGTTCACTTTTACACATAAGTCTAGTTATCCTGTCTCCTCTCCTTACCTCTCTTTTACTTGGGGACCATCCATACTTACTAGTCCTTGTAACTTGAGATGCTCTATTCTCTTCCTGTTCCTTCTTAGTCTGTTAACTCCGACATGTGATTTAGCTTCTTAGATGTCATGATTTAGCTTAAATGTTACTTTCTTTGTACGCTTTCCTTTACCTTTATCAATGCAACCCTGTGTTGTTCACTTCTTGTTTACTTAATGTGATATTTGTAGCCCTCTGCAAGCATTTCTCTGGGAGCTCTCTGAAAAAGGATGGAGTTCATCCTCCCAAGCCCCCCAGCTCAGCAGTTGGGCATCCACGGACCCTCTGGGGATCATGCTCAGAACCCACCATGGGGCGGGAATGCCACTTCAAGGCCAACCCCAACTGAAGGACTGCGGCTGCCCCGAGGGCCTCCAACCTCCCCCAAAGGAAGACAGCTCCCCAGCTGGTGGGACACAGCAAGAGGGTACTTTCTGGAGGGGTGACCATGGAGCTGGCACTGGGTGGGGCTGGGAGTAATCAGAGGACCTACCCCTCTGACTCCTCCTCCCCTATGTGCCTGCCACACAGCTGGCTCTGGGCACACAGGGGAGGAAGGTAGATTTCCAGAACCTTCTGCCTCCTGGTTCCCCTCTGTACTGTGAGCACAGATATGGGAGCAGAGTCCCAGAGGGCTCCTTTCTTTATGACACTATCCCTCGCCCCCCACATCCTCTGTCCAGTTGCCCTAGTCTTGGATCTGCTTCCTCAGAGCAGCCATGGCTGAGCTCCTGGGACAGGACGAGGGGCCTGACAGGCCTTTGCCTCACAGCCCTCACCAAGACGCCCACTGACAGAAGGGCCAGGGTTGGTGCTTTGGGGTTGGGGTGATGCCTGCAGACACTTCGCCAGGAGCAGCAGTGTTCCCACAGGCTCTGCCCAGGTGCCCTCGAGGGTGGGACCAGGAAGGTCTTTGAGTGAGTGGAGGAAAAGGGTTTCTGCCCACCCAGCAGACACTGCACCCTGCTGCCTCCCTGTCCCAGCGTAGGCCTCTGTCCACCACCTGAGCAGGGCTTCACTGGCCTTGCTCAGCAGCACTGGCCCTGACAAACTCCAGGGGTGGCTGCTGAGAGCTCCAGGCCCAGCTCAAGTGATTAGCTTAGGCTTTCTCGGTGGCAGCTGGGTTCAAGGAGCTACTGTCAGTAATTTTTTAAAACATCTTTAGGAAGTATAGTTTATTTCAGATGGACAAGTCAGTGATTTTAATGGTGCAACCATCAAATGTTTTGGAACATTTTTAATTCCTCAAGATCCCTTATGCCCATTTACAGCTAACCCTCTTCTTATACCCTACCTTAAAGGGCAGACACTAATCTACTTTCTCTATAAATTTGCTTTTTCTGTACACTCATTTATATGGAATCATAAAGTATGTGACTTCTTGTCTGACTTCTATTTTTGAGATTAATCTACAAGGTTTCATGGGTCAGTAGTTTGTTCCTTTTAATTGCTGAAAGATTATATGGATATACCATGCCATTGGTTTTTAATAAGTCTATAATTTGTTTTGGAAACATTTTTTTGGTGGCCTCGTACATTGTTTTATCTTTAATGTTCCTTAGAAATTTTGAAAGAATATGTCTTGGGTATTTAGTTTATTATCCCTATTATATTAGAATCTTTGACTGTAATTGTCACTTTGTCAAATTCTTGTTTTTCTAGTATTTTTAAATGTAATTCTGAATACAATAATAGTTCAATATTTATACCCTTCTAGTATATACATCCTTGAGAGATGCAGGCCACTACAGTGGTAAAGACAGCTGCTAACAAAGAGTACCATAATAATGGAGGAAATATCCAGAAAGGTAAGGGGACAGACCAGTTGGCTTTATTCTGGGAGGAAAGAGATGCTAAATATAATTGGGCTAGATAGTTCCCACTCCAGTGTTGCTACTCTTTAAACTTTCCTCCCAGTAATGTGGTAAAATTCAGCAAGTTTTAACTTGGCAACCTCACTCCAGTGATTTTTAGTGAATATGGGCAGCCTATACAGGACCTATCAGGGAAATGGAAGATTTAGGGAACAATAGATGAACCAGAAGAGAGCATTTCCATCCAGCCAGGCCTTTGGGAACTGCTGATAGGCACAGTTGTCTTAAGTGGAAAGTGGGCAGGCTGACCTGTGCTACCCAAGTTGAATGTGATTTGACTGCACACAAATCTGAAATTTCTTTTTCTTTGGTAATAGTAGGAGAGAAAATAAGAAATGACAAGAGCATAAAAAGCAAGATAACTAAACTTTATATGCTTAGGATTGTACATGGTTTTAACTATTAAAAGGACTGTAGAAAAAATTTTAAATGCTATTTTAAGTCAGAATGGAAATAATGAATTATTCAGCAAAGGAATTAATATAATTAACCATCCATTTTGGAAAAAATTAAGTTAGATTCCTACCTTATGCTAGAGAGAAAAAATCTACATAGTGTAGAAGGGCTGTGTTGTATACACACACAATAAATTATAGAAGAATGCTATTGTTTTCTTTTTAGAAGAATACTTTTATAATCATGTGGTAGGAAAGGCCACAGAGACAAAACCCAGAAGTCAGAAAAGAAAACTCTCTGGCACTCATCCAGTCTTAAGGAACCCATCCTCATGACCTCATCTAGCCCTCATTACCTCCCAAAGGCCCCATCTCCAGTTACTGTCACAATGGGAATTCAGGCTTTATTGTACAAATTTTGAGGGAGATACAATTTAGTCCATAGTGACAACCACGGAGGATATTTGTCATGGATAATGTAAAAGTATTCCTACATTGGGAAGAGCTTGGACCAGATCACATCTGAGTTATATTTTACTGTTGAGATTCTGTAATGTCCCTGCTGTTAACATTTTATTCTTTTTTTTTAATCAGATGAGCCTTCTAATCCTAAGAAAGGAAATTTGTCATCTTCCAGTGGTTGTAATGAAGCCAAAGTGACTTTTAGTGATGATGACTGGGATTCCTTGGCACTAGAACAAAGAGCTAATGACAAAGAAATCAGCAATATTGACAAAGTAGATTTACTGGAGCCATCTTTTACTGCGAGTCCAGATACTAACATAGAGAGTACTCGCTGTCAGTCAAGGGAGTTTGAAGACAGTATTGACTATGTTTTCTTGAATGAAACATACTCTGTACTTTATTCAGAGTCAAAATTAAAGAATGAAAGTCTTACTCTTTCAAATTCAGAATTAGGTTCTGAAATACAGAAAAGAGAGATGTTTTTTGATATTTTAGAACATAAACTTAGTAAGATTATTGACTTAGAAAAAATCAAGATTTCAGATGATGATTGTAAAGAAACTGCTGAAGATGTCCAGAAGTATGATACAGATGAAGACTCACAGCAGGAATATCATAGTGCAGAAGAACAAGAATATCTGAGTAACCAATTAACTCTTGATCAAACAAAAACATTAAACATATCTAATTTGGAAGTTGTTGGATTAAGAAATTCAGGTTATGAAGTTAAACATGCTGGCAATCTGGAAGTTAATCACATTAAGTTGGAAAGTTCTAGCATCTCTTTAGATTCGATTGATGATTATGGACAAGAAGATTCACCTCATGTCTCCAAATACCAGAATTCTGTTATGTTAGGAGAGTATCATAAACCAAAGCATGAAAAGTGTAAGGATCAAGAGACTAGTTTAATGTATCACACAGTATTTGATGAAATTATACTAAGGAATAGTCCTTCTGAATGCCAGGAATCTCAGTCTAAGAGTGGTTTCTTTAACCTTCAACAAGCATTAAAAACCAACATTTATACTGGCAAAATTAAATCTCAAGTAACTGAAAGTAAAGATTTTTGTGGAAATGCAACTGTTGAGAACAAAATGTTACAACACCTTGAAAATCCTAGCACATTAGCACAGGAAAAAGCTTTAGAGACATTACTACAACCCTTTAAAGATTGTCAAACTTCCTGTACCTCTATTTGTGATGATTCAGTCATTTCTGCCTATGGACATTCACATTATAAAAGCCTGCCGAGCATTCCTAACTCAGTCCTAGATTATTCTGTTACTCCACCAAGGATTGGAGCCAAAGATAATCAGGCAATGAAAGAAGATAGCTCCCTAAAGGTTACTAATGGCAGTGCCACAAATAAAATGTGCTTTCATAGTGTAGAAGGAACACATCCCAGATTTGCAACAGAGGCAGCTAAGTGCACAGTCACAGTTAATCAGACAGTGGATGTTAGCACTGATTTCAGGGCTTGTTTCACAAACAGCAGAGCGACAAGTACAAGACCTTCTGTAGTATCTACATCCAGCAACACAGAGATAACAATGATGAATAAAAAACGCCCTGGTGAATGGCAAAGGGGGAAACAAAGAAGTGTGGGTTGTAATACAGATTGGTCATACAGTCAAGACAATGAAGATACACCAATGGCTGTGACAAAAGGATTGTTGGGAAAATCCCTCTCAGTCGACAGTTTAAAACCTAATGGAAATTTCTTAAATAAGGTAAAACCAATAGAATTAATAATAGAATTTTATTTGACTTTATAAGGAGGCAGTGTGTGCTAATGTAAATAGAAGTTTAGCAGAGAATACTAAGGCTTTTGTGAGAAAATGCTAGATAAGGGAACAAGTGGATAGATTGCTGCCAACCCTATCCTTTTCTGGTGGCTGCTGTTGCCACTAAGTCCATTAGTTATTGGGTTTTACATTTTACCAGTTTGGAACCTCAGATAGAACATGTGTTGTTTGGCATATAGTTCTAATATGATTTTAAATCATGTTTGCAGGATTCCCTGGAATCAAGAAAAACACCTGCTATTATAGACTTAAAGGAACATCCTGAGAGGTAAGTTAGATATATAAGCTTGCAGATACACATGGGGGAAAAATCAAAATAGTAATTTGCTTTTTATAGGGTACTCAACCATATATATATAGCAGTCGCTTAGGCTCTTATATATATACTAGAGGCCCGGTGCACAAAAATTTGTGCACTCGGGGGGGACGGGGGGGTCCCTCAGCCCAGCCTGTGCCCTCTCACAGTCTGGGACCCCTCAGGAGATAACGACCTGCTGGCTTAGGCCTGCTCCTGGGTGGCAGAGGGCAGGCCCAATCCCTAGGTGCAGCCCCTGGTCGGGCTCAGAGCAGGGCCAATTGAGGAGTTGGGGCACCGCCCCCTGTCATGCACAGAGCAGGGCGGATTGGGAGGTTGTGATGCCACCCTCAGTCACGCTCAGGGTAGGGCTGATTGGGGGGTTGGGGCACCGCCCCCTATCACACTCAAGGCAGGGTCGATGGGGAGGTTGCGGCGCCACCCCCTGTGACGCACAGAGCAGGGCCAATCAGGGGGTTGGGGCTCTGCCCCCTGTCACGCACAGAGCAGGGCCCATCAGGGCGGTTGGGGCTCCATACCCTGTCACACACAGAGCAGGGCCAATCAGGGGGTTGGGGCTCCATGCCCTGTCACGCACAGAGCAGGGCCAATCTGGGGGTTGGGGAGCTCCCCCCTGTCACGCACAGAGCAGGGCTCATCAGCGGGTTGAGGAGCTCCCCCCTGTCACTCACAGAGTAGAGCTGATAGGGGAGTTAGGGCACCGCCCTCTATCACCCACAGAGCAGGACCAATCGGGGTTGTGGCACCACCACTCTCACACTCAGGGCAGGGCCGATGGGGAGGTTATGGCTCTACCCTGTCACACACAGAGCAGGGCCTGTGGGGGGGATGGTGGGGCGCCACACCCTGTCACACACAGAGTAGTGCCTGTGGGCGGATAGGGAGGTTGTGGCCCCGCCCCCTTTCACTCACAGAGCCGCAGGGCGATCGGGGTTTAGGCGCTGCCCCGTCACACTGATCCGGTGCCAGGAGGCCTCGCGGCTCCGCTGATCCCGGTGCTGGGAGGCATATTACCCTTTTACTATATAGGATAGAGGCCTGGGGGCCTGCTGGTTTGCCTTGAAGGGTGTCCTGGATCAGGGTGGGGGTCCCCACTGGGGTGCCTGGCCAGTCTGGGTGAGGAGCTGAGGGCTGCTTTCAGGCTGGCAATTGACTGAAGCTCCCAACCACTCCTTTTTTTCTTTTTTTTATTCTGGGCCAGCTTTAGCTCTGGCTCTAGCTCTGAGGCTTCCGCTGCTATAATCAAAACAATGTATAACTCTAGCTCTGAGATCCCGGCTGACTGAAAGCTGCTTTCTGGAGTTTTGTTTAGCTTCTATATTTGCAACATAGTTTCTTAGAGTTGTAGCTCAGAGGCCGGCAAGTCAGGCGGGGAACGTTGGAGTCCGAAGTCACTGAAGCAAGCAAGCCTCATGTTTGCTTCCAGCTGCCTGGCTGCCGGCCGCCATCTTGGCTGACAGTTAATTTGCATAAGGATATGCTGATTAGCCAATGAGAAGGGTAGCGGTCGTACGCCAATTACCATGTTTCTCTTTTATTAGTGTAGATACTAGAGGCCCGGTGCATGACATTCATGCACTGGGGGGGGGGGGGGGTTCCTTCAGCCTGGCCTGCGCCCTCTCTCAATCCTGGACCCCTCAGGGGATGTCCGCCTGCCGGCTTAGGCCGGCTCCCTGTGGGGAGCGTGAGGAGCGGGCCACTCGCCAGCCATGAGCCCGGCTTCTGGCTGAGTGGCACTCCCCCTGTGGGAGCGCACTGACCACCAGGGGACAGCTCCAGTGTTGAGTGTGTGCCCCCTGGTGGTCAGTGCGCATCATACCGACCGGTCATTCTGCCATTCAGTCGATTTGCATATTACGGTTTTATTATATAGGCTAGGATAAAAGCGACTGTTTGGCTGACTGGTAGCTATGTCATGCACTGACCACCAGGGGGCAGACGCTCAGGAGCTGCCGAGCTGCGGTTCTCGAGTGACGCACCTGGAACCAAAGAGGAGGGAACCCGATTTCAGGTGCATCACCCAAGAACTGCCCTCTCCAATCTCGCAATCTGGGACCCTCGGGGGATATTGGAGAGCTGGTTTCGCCCAATCCCCATAGGCCAGGCCTAGGGACACCCACCAGTGCACGAATCTGTGCACTGGGCCTCTAGTGTAGAATAATAGCTTAAAGGAACTTAAGAGATCATCTACTTCAGCCATTTGCCTTCATACAAAAAAATACTAGGATAATATAGAATGTGAAAGTTTTCTCATTGAGATTTCAGTCTCAGTTCCTTTAGAAACTCATGGCCTCTTTATTCAACCCAAATCCATACTGATTTAGTTACTCAATTTTCTTTCATTTGATCCCCTATAGAGCAAAATAAAATAGCACCTTTGGAAAATGTTATATATATGAAGAAGGAAATAGCTATGTTCACTTGGATGCTTTAATCTTGATTTTAATTCATTGTATAATTTACTTTGTATTTATTAGATACCCTTAGAATTCAGAACACTATAGTGAACTAGGAGGTGGGGATAGGGAAAAAGGGTAGTCTCTGAGAAGCCAAATTAGTTTTCATGCTCTGAAGTCATTCACTTTTTACTTCATTCTTCTGAGTTTAATTCGGTATTCAATCCTATAAAATTAAATAACAGAGTTGGTTTCCTGACACAGCAGTATTGAGAAAAGTTAGGAATGGCAACTAGTAGCAAGAACTGTTATCATTCAGAAAATGTAGTGCTTTGGGGCTTTTTGATAAAATAACACAAAATATTTGCTTATAATAATGACAGTTATTAAGAAAAAAGTCTGCTCTGTCTGTTTTCTATTAAAAAGGTAACACATTTAAGAACGGTTTCCATCTAGAATGCTTATAACTTTAAAATGTTGGCCAAGGCTTGATTTAGGTTGAAAAACCTATTGATTCTGGTTAAAGTCAGTACTTTACTTCGGAATTCTTTTTCATAAAAGAAATTTTGAATGTGGGAATTATTTATTTCCTTGAGTTCTAGAAAGAATATATTTAGCTTTGACTCTTGACATTTCTGTTTTCCTTGGTTGTAATGTATTCCTGTAGCCTTTCCATGTCTGGTAGAAATTGATTTAAACTTGACAGGGAAATGTAAGAACTTAAAAACTGTTTCTAGAGGCACGTCATTAACAGAAAAATATTGGACATCTTACCTAACCTAGTCTTTTATTTTAAAGGGAACCTCAACTTTGGAAAGAGTTGGAGAAGAATTTGCCATCAAAGTGCTGTCAGAAAACAATGCAGAGAGCCATCAAAGCAGAGTTGCACCTTTTAAATATTCACTATCAGCTGTGTCATCGCCATTGTAGTGATATCTACAAACTTGTCATGGAAAATAGGGAAGGATTAAATAGGTGATTGTTAAATTTAAATCTGTGTCATCTTAGAAATTTATCACTAGCTTTAAATTCTAGAAAATTTCTTTAGTTTCATTTTTGAAGGGCAAAAGCAGGAGTAGATTATAACTAGATTTTAAAATATAGTACACTTGAATTTCATGAAGAGACAACAGTGCATGTTGGGCTGATGAATCCAATAAAAAGATAGATTTGATATTTCTTATGAAGTCCAAGTATGGACGAAGTAAGTTGCAGGGTTTTCGCAAGACATTCCATCACATTCTCTCTGGCTTATATAATGGGGATTGCTGGTACTGCTTCTATTTTATCTTCTGTGGTTCATGTTGTTTTATTAAACATTTAAAAGAAAATATTTTAAAGATCTGATAGAATTAGAACTAAGTATATTATATAATATTAGTGTTAAATGGATGACTTCAGCCTAAATCAGTTTTGTGAACTTAACTTTTGAACAGGAATTTGTCAACTAATTCTACTAAAAAGGAACTAGGATCAGCACTACTGTCTGTTTTGGGAGACTTAAAAGTTAAATATGTAAGCTTGAAAGAAAAAGTAAGCAAGGGCATTCCACTGGAAGAGCTGCCCCCTCTGTCAGTAGAATCAAAACTATTATCTACCTTCTCTACTTTTGCTTCCAGGGTATGTATTTATGTCTTAGGAATACAATTTTTACTTTCTTTAGACAAAAGATTTTAAACTAAAAGATTTTTCTTCCCTTTTATATCTTTCCAGCTAATGAAAAAAGAATCACATGTGTAAGTTAAGGTTTAATTTGATCTTAAAAATTGCTTAATTTAGTTAATTTTAAGTTTTCTATTTCGGTCCTTATTTAAGACATTGACAAATCTTTAATGAAATGTTTATCTGTTTAGCTTTTCAGGAGCAGATTCTGAACTAGATAATCAAAGTACATGTGATGTTGATGTGTCTTCAAGCCTGAAAAAGACACTCTCTCAAGTGAGGTTTTTTGTTTTGTTTTTTAGTTCATCAGTGTAAATCTGTGATTTTATGGCTTAAGTGAAGTAAACTATAATTTGCAGAAGTTCTCACATCCTTCTTTTCATTTAACTGGCTTACTTTGTGTACTGCTATTTGAAGGATATAACTAATTAGAAGGAACATATGTCCTAATCAAACAGATGTCAACAGTATATGTTGAGACGATGACCATATAATGTATCTTTATACCAGGAGATTTGAGGATGAAACGTAGTGATGTTCATATGGCGAGATACAAACCTGGACTGTCTCAGGCAAACCATGACTTATGCCCACCATCATGTTGACCCAGTGTGATAAAAACTAATATCTTAGAGAATTTGTTTCTTGAGGTAGAGCAAAATAATGTCATTCATTTTAGACAGGGCAAAATTTTAATTCTTCCTTTATTGACATGATGGATATAATTTTAATATGCTTTTCGTAGGTTTTCTTGACCTCTCTTGGTCCCAAGGAAATTTTCTTCACTCCACAAATTGTGAAGTGCTGTAGAATCATAAATTAGATTCCATTATCAAGTGAGGCAGTGGGGTAGGATAGCTGATGTTTGTTTTTACTTTCTGACTTTGGTTTTAACCCTGAGGTTATATTATATGGGTAGTCTTATATAATAAGATGCATTCTCAAGCCAAAAGTGGATACTTAATTGGTTTACATTTCTTTCTATTAACATAAGTGATTAAAAGTAAATTACTTTAGCAATTTATTCCACCATTGTACTCGACCCTATTATACACAAAGAATTAACAGATCTAAAAACAGATTTGGATATACTCACATTTCTTATGTAGTTTACTTAACTTGTTTATTTCATGATATAAAATGTTCTAGAGAGGTTGTGTTTCATCATTGTAATGGTAGCAGTGGTATAACCTCATTTGGGGAAGAACAATACATTATTTTTAAAACTACAAGATGTAGATAGACATAATTTTTATGATCTAAGCTTTGGCTGTAAAACAGTATCTTTAAAAAATGTTTTTTGATTTTATAGAGGGATAGAGAGAAACATTGATCAGCTGCCTCCTGCAAGGCCCCTACTGGGGGTTGAGCCAGAAAACAGGGCATGTGCCCTGACTGGGAATTGAGCTCCTGAACTCCAATCTGTGAACTCTTGGTCATGGGTCGATGCTCAGCCACTGAGCCACACCAACCGGGCAATAAAACAATATTTTAAGTTGTAATCATATTTTAATATCTGTCTCATTAAATTAACAGGTTATACCTAAAAGCCAGTGTAGTGTAGTGTGTCTAAATTGTAGTTACTTATGTACCATCTTCACAATTTTCCATAGCCATATATTGCCTGTAATATTACTTGCTTTGTGTTCTTCTTTAAACAGTTCTCCTTTTTAAATAAACTTATGTAAAGAGTAACTTATTTACTATTATATTTGGGAAAGAAACATTACTTCCCATAGATATAAGCCATATTAAATACATAATTTAAATGTTAATATGGAAAGTACTTATATGTATACCTTCAAAAATCATCTGAATTACTTCAAGAGTATGTATGCCACACTTTGCTAAATAATGGTAGTGTTAGCATATAGTCACTATACACAGACTAGGGTCATTCAAATCCTAATTCTCATGAACTGTATGACGTTCAGTTTGCTCACCTGCAAATGTGAGTGGAGAATGATTTTGCTCTCAGAGCCTTCATTGTTGTGAGGGCTAAGGCCAGTGAATAGTGCCACCACATAGTAAGAGCACCATAACTATTAATCCTTACTTACTTTCATTGCTTTTATTATTTTAATCCTCAGGTGTCTTTATTATCTGACAACAGTCATCCTAAACAAGGTACATCACCCAAGGAAGATGATTTAAAAAATGGTGATATAGATGGATACTTTAGTCAACTGAAACTTGATGATAAAGGTCAGTATAAAAATGTATTGTCTTGTGTCATTGCCAGAAAAAAAAAAGCTTTAAAATGTCCCTAGTGCCCATTCATTAAATCAAAATAAATATTCTTAATTGACTGAATGGCATCATTCTGATTATGAATGGTTTGTTCTTTTTGCATGTACTTGGCATCTTTAAGGTTACTTAATACTATCTATAATAATAAAAGTGTAATATGCTAATTAGACCGGACGTCCTTCCAGACAACCTTCCGGATAAGGCCACGGCGGCAGGGGCCGAGGCAGAGGTGTCCGCCGTGGCGGAGGCTGAGCCCCTTGCACAAATTTTGTGTATCGGGCCTCTAGTATCTGATAATGCCAAATAATAATACAGACTTTTATTCTCCTGATTCATGTCTTACAATCTAAAAATTCTTCTGTCCAATTTGTATTTCTGCAAATTGTGTAATATTTTTTATTTTGTTTTCTATGAAAAAAGATGATCATTCCAAAAAGATCACTAATTCAATTTTTAAAGAAATAAAGAGCTGCAGTACTGTTTAATATCTTTTTAAAGACATTTGTTATTAGTCTGTGTAGAGAGATGATACAAATCTCTTTAATAAAGAATAATTTAAAAATCTGAAAAACAAGACTAGAGGTTGGTGTTAATTAAAGGAAAACTGGGAAGCAAATCACTCAGACTGAAAAGTACTTTTTATTTAGGGACTGCTGAAAATCCCTTCTCAGAGAATCAGCTCCACCCCCATCCTCACCTGAGGACATGCTTCCTTTGATTCTAGAGGGAGGGAGAGAGAGAGAGAGAAACATCAGGGAGAGAGAGAGAGAGAAACATCAATCTGTGGCCCCCGTACACACCTCAACCAGGGATTGAACCGGAAACCTGGGTATGTGCGCTGACTGGGAATCAACTCACGACCTTTTGGCGTATAGGACAATGCTCCAACCACCTGAGCCACCCAGCCAGGGCCCTTCTCAGAGAATCTTTATGCTTGGTTCTCCTATTTTGCTAATAATTTATTTTTATACTTAAAACTAGTAATTGTCATCATGCTGATTTATTCTGAGAAGCTTTTAGGTAACTTCTCAGAAGGCAAGCCTACATTATTCATAGCTACTTATGTTCAATCTCTCAGATCCCAAACATTATCAAGAAACAAGTGAAGACTGGTTTGATGCTAAAGAGAGCCTGACAGGAGTTGACTGCTCAGGAATACAAGAAAATCAAATAGAACACGACAAATGGGATCCAAACTTTACATCAGGTTGGTTCTTAACAGTTTTCTAAGAAATCCTACCCTAGCTCTAATTTATTTATTTATTTAATCTTTATTGTTGAAAGTATTATATATGTCCCCTTTTTTTCCCCATTGACCCCCTCCAGCCCACCCGCACCTCCCCAGGCCTTCACCAACCCATTGTCTGTGTCCATGGGCCATGCATATATCCATACAAGTTAACCTGGCTCATTTTTAAAATAGTACTTACTGTCTTCTGTTATTGGGGGGGGACTAAGCTGTTTTAAAATTTTATTTCAGTTTGTGGATTTTCTTTATAAATATAAAAAATGAGAAAATTAGCCATTTGGAGGTCATTTCTCTTTCAGAAAACTGCTAAAAGCTTAAATCCGCCCTGGCCAGTGTTGCTCAGTAGTTGGAGCGTCAGCTCATGAACTGATGGGTCAAGGGTTTGATTTCTGATCTAGGGCATGTACCTCGGTTGCAGGTTCAATTCCCAGCCCCTGTTGGGACGTGTGTGGGAGGCAACCAATCGATTTGTCTCTCACATCAATGTTTCTCTCTCCCTCCCTCCCCCACTCCCGCTCTCCTCCCTCTTCCCTTCCTCTTCCATCCCTTCCACTCTCTCTAAAAAAAAAAAGGGCAATGGAAAAAATACCTTCTGGTGAGGATTAAAAAAAAAATCAACCAAGGAATGTATCAATAAGTGGAACAACAAATCAATCTTTCTCTCTCTCAAAAAATCAATAAGTAAAAAAATTTTTTAAGTATGAGAAAATTTAAATTACCTGAAGTGTCTCCAACCTATAATAATCACTGTTAATATTCTTTACCATTCTTTTATGTATTTTATGCATATATTTAATACACATATATAGTTTTAAATAAATGACATTATATAATCTCGTTTTATTGTAATTACTTTTTTCCTTGCATTTTTCTCCATATTACTAACCACATACTGTGTATTTTTCTTAATTAACATATTGACTGCCTTCCCACACTCACACGTGAGGCCAAGAATTGTTTATGCTTTGTTCACTGCCTATTCTGAGTGCCCCTGGGGTATTTAGTAGATATATTATATTACACTAGTACAAGGGGAGGTGATGGGTATGATGTACGTCTCCTGATTTCTATTCACTTACCTTTTCTATTGTGCTCCCTTCTCACCCTAATGTAAAAATATAAATTATGAAGGTAAATAATTAGTTTCACTATTTTCTCTATACAGCACATTATAAACCAAAGAAATTATCAAGTTAAATTAATGAAGAAGAGTAGGTATTATTGCCTAGAGAGGAAGAATTCTACCTGAATTCTAGCACCACCACTAACTAGATTTGTGACCTAAACTCCTAAGACTTCAGTAACCTCATCTAGAAAATGGAAATGATAACAGTTGTACCTCACAGGGTGGTTAGAACATTACATGAGATGACACATAGAAAATGCTTGGCATAGTGCCTGGATATGGGAAGCACTCAGTAAGGGTTAGATTCTTATTATATAATGAAAATAAAAATTGTAATTATCCCATTATAAAAATTATAAAACATATAAATAAAAACTACTTTAAGAATTCATTCAACAAATATTTATTGTGTACCTCTGTATGTGCCAGGTATAGGTTTTGGTAGTAGCTTGAAAAAAATCTCAATTTAGTGAATCCTTTTTTTATTTCAGACCAGGTTCTCTTAAAAGTACAGACTGAAAATGCAGTCCAGGACTTTTGAGTAACCTATAATCCTAGTATTTGTGATTTCTGAAATAGTGCTATCTAAAGCAAGTTCTTTGACCTCCCCCCATTCTTATGTGCCATTACTATTACCACAGCTACATACCAGCTGTTGATATTGTCTGACTTAAAGGTTTTCTTGGTGTGGTTTTCCCCAGCAAAGTCATGTGAGTCAGGAAAGCCCTGGCCAGCATTAGGGTGGGCTAGGATCCTGTGTGCATTCCACGTCTTAGCACTTCTCTGAGCATAGACAAGTGAAGATACTGTCTTCATTATGGTGTAATTAATTACTGTTAACTTATTGATCCATTTTTGAGCTACAAGAGACTTTAATATCAATGAATCCAATCCCTTTATTTTTAAGATGATATGATTAATGCCCAGAAATGTTAAAACTTTTCTCCAGGCTCTTGGTCTTCAGTCTAGTGCAGATATTTACTAATTATGACTTTTTAATTATAATAAGTGTTATGATAATCTATATATATAAAAGCCTAAGCGACCTGCCAACCAGTAGCTATGATGTACACTGACCACCAGGGAACAGGCGCTCAACACAGGAGCTGCCAAGCTGGGGTGACTTGGCAGCTGCAGTTCTCAGGTAACGCACCCGGAACCAGAGAGGAGGGAGCCCGATTCCAGGGTGCATCATCAATACCCGAGAACCGCCCTCTCACAATCCAGGACCCCTCGGGGGATGTCGGAGAGCCAGTTTTGGCTCAATCCCTGCAGGCCAGGGCGAGTGACCCCCCCACCGGTGCATGAATCCGTGCACTGGGCCTCTAGTGAAAAAAAAAAAGTAACAATTTTCACTTAAAAATATCGACATAATAATGGTTATCTTCTGTTTTGTGTTATGTTTTTCTATAAGCAGAAATTAAGAGTGCTGAACCCTCACAAAGAGATAAAGGTTATTTGGTACATGTTGGCGGTCTCTGCCCTTCGGTATCTGAGGTATGCTAGGATTTATTTTTTGAGCTTTATTTTCAGATTTGTTAGGTGTTCATATTTTGATTATTTATTGTTGTTTTCTACCTTTCACAAACTTTTATTTCTCTTCTTTTAGGCTGATTTAAGATCTCATTTTCAAAAATATCAAGTTTCTGAAATTTCAATTTATGATTCTTCTAATTACAGGTATATTTTCTAAATTCAATAAGTGTGCATTTGCTAAGTGTCTGCTGTGTGCCAGAGGCTCTGTACTAGACATTAACCAGGTGGTGGTAGGGCCATTCTAGTAGAGCTTCCCTGACTCCAGTAAAGGGACACACGTGGACAAGCAGCTGCAATCATTAACTGGTGCTGCCCTTCATCAGGTCTTTTTCATGGTACTTTTCACCTTGTTACTACTGACACGTAGCAGTTACTGGATGTGTGCACTTGATCTTGTTTCACAGTGGCAGTGGAGTGCTTTAGTCAAGAGAATGGGCTCCACAGCTCTGTGGCTGGGTTTAGTTCCCAGCTCCATCAATACTTGTTGCATAAATGTGGACAAATTACTTAATCTTTCTGTACCCTAGGCTCTTTATAAAGTAAGAATAGTAACTCCAGTACCTTCATTGCTCTGAAACTGTTTTTAGTTAAATAAAGCAGTAAGTATAAAGCATGGCATGTAGCAGGTGCTCAGAAAACTGTACCTTTATTATTTTTATTATAATTCTTTGTCGATATTTTTATATTCTATTTTTAGGTAGATAACTTTACCATATGCATATAACCATATATATGTATGTTGCCACTTTCTGTTTTGTGACATTGCCATAACATTCAAAAGTATCAAATACTAATGCCAAGAGCTCAGTGGAAATACCTTTACTGTTTTATCACTAAACATGATAGCTGTTCATTTCAGACATTAAAACTTTATCAATTAAGAAAGGATCCTATTTGTAGTCGAGGTTGAAATTTATTAAAAATAGGTGTTTAATTTTGTCTTACATGGATTCACTAAAGACATTTGCTTTTCTATTTTTATATTTTAGATATGCATCTCTTGCTTTAAAAAAAAACAATGATGCAAAGTCTGCTGCGAAAGAAATGAATGGGATAGAAATAAATGGGAAACCAGTAAATGTGCGACTTGTTAAAAGTCCTGGAGAATGTACATCGCCACTTTCCTCCAAAAGTGGAAGGAGAATTAGTTTGAATAGTTTGGAGAAAAGCACCAATAAAGACATCAGCTCAGCTTCCTCTGCTCCTAGATTGCCCAGAACTAGGCCAAGGCAGCTGGGATCCAAGCAAGACAGTGAATTTTTCCATTTTGACCAAGAGGTTAGTTTTCCTGGTTAGCTCCTTTAAATGGTCTTTGTGTGTGCCACCTTGAAGTAGCTGTGTAGAACAAATGACTCTAAAACTATCAATCTTAAAATGGGAATGAGAAAGTCAATCTGAATGATTTTTAACTGTGGATCCACCCTAACCTGCTTTTATACGACTCTAGTTCTCCTGAGGGAAAACGTAGATCTTTGCAGACCTAGCTACAGAAAAACTCGTTTCCCTTTAACTTTAACTAGGTTCATTGCCAGTGCTTTGCAGTATTTTATCTCTTTATTTGTGGACCATACTACATCATTCTTTTTAACACATCCTTATCTCATACTTCTTAAAACCATATAATGTAGTCATTTAATTATATATGCCCTCATCTTTAAACACCACATGGGAAGTTTCTCCCAAACAAGTAGTTTATATACAGTGTCTTGATTTCTTTGTTTCTCTTCATCTGACTTTAGCAAAATGCCTGGCATCACTTAGGCATTCCATCGTTTTTTTATTTTATTTTACATACAGTAAAACCTACTTTGTTTGGTGTCTGTGTGTTTGCACAAATGCATATAGACATGTGGTTACATGTCTGTTGCATTTGTACAGACACCAAACAAGATAGTCAAGATACAGAATAGTCCATTCCAAAACACTCTCTTGTGCTCCTCTCTTTTTCTTCTTGCTATGTTTTTACCTTTTCCAGAATGCCATACCAATGGAATAGTATGTGGCCTTATTAGTTTGGCTTCTTCCACTTACCTTAGTGCATTTGAGATAGATGTATGTTGTGTTGTAGCAGCAGTTCCTGCTCATATTTTGACCATTTTTATTGGGTTGTTTATTTTCTTATTACTGAGTTCTGAGAGTTTTTTATGTTCTGAATATAAATTCTTTATCAGCTTGATATGTGATTTGAAAGTACTTTCTATACTTTGTCTTTTCATTTGTTTAATAGTATCTTTATCAGAACAATAGTTTTTAATTTTGATGAAGTACCATTTATCTGTTTTTTTTCTTTATTAACGTGCTTTTGATGTCGGATCTAAGAAACCCATCTCAGAAAGATTTTGAGTGATTTTTTATATAATGTGTAAGATATGAATTGAGGTCATTTTTTTCTTTGTTTTTGTTTTACGTATGGAAGTGTTCTAGCATCACTGTTGAAAAAGACTATACTATCTCCATTGAATTATCTTTACACTTTTATTAAAAATCAATTGATCATACTTGTATGGGTCTATTTCTAGACTAACTGTTCTCTTCTATGGATCTGTTTATTTATATTCACCAATACTACACTATGTTGATGATTGTAGCTTTATTGTAAGCCTTGATATCAAGTAGAATGAGTCTTCCAGCTTTGTTCATTTTCAAAATTGTTTTGCCTATTCTAGTCTCTGACTTTCTGTATAAATTTCATAATTCAACTTGTCAGTATCTACCAAAAACTCCTACTTTAATTTTTACTGAGATTATATTGAGTCTATAGATCAGAGCAGACCCCTTTTTAGTAAGTGGATGAAAGAAATACTTGTTGGATAAGACAAAGGCATCTCTTCTAATTATGTCCTTTATTCCATCCTTTCTATAACTCCATTCTTGGAGTTACCCCAATTCTTTTCTGTACTATTAGTGATTCCATTTCTTCATGCAGACTTTTCTTGCTACTTAGAGTCATCTAGAACTCTTCCTATCCTGGCAAGATTTTCACTTGACTTTACATTCTTTTGAAGTTACCCTTCCTATTTGCCCTGTGTTTTTACTGCCAAACTTCCCAAACTTTTGTCTCTAAAATTTTATTTTAACTGCTTTTTTCGTTCTCACTAGTGACCTTTTTATTGGTCTTTCCCCCCATCGACCTTTTTTTTTTTTTTTTTTTTGACCACCTAGCCCAGCCGTGGGCAAACTACGGCCCATTTGAAATGAATAAAACTAAAAAAAAAAAAAAAAGACAGTACCCTTTTATGTAATGATGTTTACTTTGAATTTATATTAGTTCACACAAACACTCCATCCATGCTTTTGTTCTGGCCCTCCGGTCCAGTTTAAGAACCCATTGTGGCCCTCGAGTCAAAAAGTTTGCCCACCCCTGACCTAGCCTCTTTGACTCTTTTTTTAAACAATATACTTTTATTGATTTCAGAGAGGAACAGAGAGGGAGAGAGAGATAGAAACATCATTGATGGGAGAAAATCATTAATTGGCTGCCTCCTACATGCCCCACACTGGGAATCCAACCCGTAACCTGGGCATGTGCCCTGACCGGGAATCAGTGACCTCCTGGTTCATAGGTCGATGCCCAACCATTGAGTCACACTGGCCGGGCAAGCCTCTTTGACTCTTGATTATCCCTTTCTCAAAAGTCATTTTTTTTTTCATCTCACTGACACTCATGTTTTTATTGATTGCAGAGAGAGGAAGGGAGAGAGAGATAGAAACATCAGTGATGAGAGAGAATCATTGATTGACTGCCTCCTGCATACTCCCCACTGGGAATTGAGCCCCAAACCCGGGCATGTGCTCTGACTGGGAATTGAACCGTGACCTCCTGGTTCATGAGTCAACACTCAACAACTGAGCCACACCAACCAGGTGACACTTCATGTGTAAGATGTGTTTTTTTGGTACATAACCTCAGTCCACAGTAAGAAAGAATAAACAAAGTACAGTTGGGCTGCATGGGGACCTGAACTGGAAATTTGGGAACTGTGGCTTTTCCCATCCTCATGTAGTAGATATGGTTTCTTGCCTTTACAACCCTGTATGTTCCATTCCTCTGCACATTGGCTTTCTCTGTCTGATCATGACTTTTCCTCCATTTGACTTTATTTTGCTTAATGTTAACTCTGCAGTATTATTCAGTTTGAGCTTCTATTATTTGATTGATTAATTTGCTCTATGTTTCAATTCCTCATTCTTTAGACAGGGAATCTGCCTGACCCAGCCTGTGAATTTTGTGTTCATCATTTCAGGTGATGCACTCTTGCTTCAGTCAGCTGGGGCAGTGGCCATGGAGTTGGTAGAGGGAAAGTTATGTGGTAGAAATAAGGCACCATGGGCCAGGGTAGGAGTATGTTATCTTAGAGTATGTGGGTAGAGAAGTTTCTATTACCAGCTTGTTAAACTATACTCTCAAGTTCTCTTACCTTTCCAGCAATTTCTTGTCACCCTTCTTTTTCTTGGATTCTCAACATTTATTCATTTAGGAAATATTATATACAATGAGAGGCAGGATAGTGATGATTAACAACAACACATTCATAACCTGGCTCTGCCCCCTACTCATCATATGATTGAGCAAGTTACATCAACTTTGTGTCTGAGCTTCCTTGTCTTTTTTTAAAATATATTTTTATTGATTTCAGAGATGAAGGGAAAGGGAGAGAGATAGAAATATCAGTGATGAGAGAGAATCATTGATTGGCTCCCTTCTATATGCCCCCCACTGGGATCCAGTCTGCAACATAGGCACATGTACTGACCGGGAATTGAACTGTGACCTCCTGGTTCATAGGTCAACACTGAACCACTGAGCTACACCAGCTGGGCCTGAGCTTTCTTATCTTAACATGGGGATAATAGTTTCTACTTCACAGATACTGTGAGGTTTAAATGACTTTAATACAGAAAATTTTTAGGACTGTGCCTGGCATGGCAAATATGCGCAATAAATAGTAGCTGTCGTTGTTTACCAGTAATTTGGCTCTTTCATGGAAATCTCATCCTCCCTGTGGTTTCAACTATCACTTAAACTGCTGTATCCCAAACATTTATTTATTTAACTAACAGTTACGACATGCCAACTGTGTACACTGTACTAGACCCTGGGAAAGCAGACAAAACAGACAAAAACCGGTGTTCTTGTAGAGCTTGAATCTAGTGAAGGAGATAAGGCAATAGCAAAGAAGTAAAATACCTGAGATGACATTTAATATTTCACATACCTTGTCCTGATTTTTCATCTGGGCTTTAAAGTCACAGCTCTTCCTTTGTTGAACTTGGGATTTACAGTGGTTTCATACAATGTATAGCATACTGGCCTGGATAATAGTAATTAATTATTTTAATTTTGTCTCTTCAGTTGGATTATAAGATCCATAAGTGGAGAGGGTTCCATTTTATATCACTAGTTTTCTTCCCTGGCCTTTTCTGCCCCCCTCCCCTTTCCCTGCATGTGGTACATTCTGGGCATATAGTTTATGCTCATTAAACATTTAGTAAACAAGATGTAGATTATTTATAACTATCATGCAGACCAGTTTTCCTCTGTCAGGTTGGGTAAAAGAATTAAGCCTTCATGCCCTAAGCCTAAGATAGATAGCCATTATATATAATGAATTAGCCTCTCTCCTAGCTATTGGGAACTAGTTATGTCCTATCTTTAGGAAAGTTGAGAAAATAGATCTGTGTTCTGTGGCTCAGATGAGGAATCCCAGTCGAGAAAGACTGGTTTAGACATAACTTCAAATACTTGATCACTGCTATAAGAAAATGTGTTTGCCATTTTTTTAATACATGGCCCTGAGCACAGCTCAAGGAAATCTACTTGGTATAAATAATCCCAAATCAAAGTAAGTTTCTTAAAATTTTTGATTTTACAATTTGTAATTATTATTATCATTACTGTTTTAATTTTACTATTATTGAAATTTTAAATTTTGTTTTAATTAAGTAATCTGAATTGTCTCTATGTAACGGTTACTGATTGTAAGAAACTTTTAAAATGCTTATTTAGGGTGTCAAGAAGAAGAATTGTAAACAGATTGAATCTACTAAATTATTACCTGATACACCTATTCGATTCATACCTCCAAATACATTGAACCTGCGTAGCTTTACCAAGATCATGAAGAGACTTTCTGAACTACATCCAGACGTTAGCAGGTAATGACCACAATTATATTTTAACTGGCTGTAAAATTTGAATGTAAGTATGTAGTTTATTTCAATAACTTAGCTGTATTTGGAATACACAGATGCTTTGGAAAGGACAACTGCTCAGGTATGTTTTCCTTTTATACAGAGACCATATTATAGATGCTCTTCAGGAAGTACGAATAAATCATAAAGGTTTTCTGAATGGCTTATCTATTAATACTATTGTGGATATGACTTCGTCTGTTTTGAAAAACTCTGCTTCCAGTTAGAAATAAAAGAAGCAAAAGGTAAGTCAATTATATCTTTTATATTTAACCATTACTTCAAATTTTAAGTTACTGATTTCATTTTTCCAAATGAAAAGAATATTTTTTATTTATTTATTTTTTAAAATATATTTTATTGATTTTTTACAGAGAAGAAGGGAGAGGGATAGAGAGTTAGAAACATCGATGAGAGAGAAACATCAATCAGCTGCCTCCTGCACGCCCCCCACTGGGGATGTGCCCGCAACCAAGGTACATGCCCTTGACCGGAATCGAACCCGGGACCCTTCAGTCTGCAGGCCGACGCTCTATCCACTGAGCCAAACCGGTCAGGGCGAATATTATTTTTTAAATAATATTATAAAATAAAAAATAGACTGTATTAGCATTATTTTTTTTTCTTTCATGTATTAGCATTATTAATGCAAAACCAGTTACCCCAAAGTTCAGTGACTTAATGTTTAACATCTCATTGTTTGCAAATCAGGATTCAGAAACGGTGTGGCTGGGTGGTTTTAGTGTAGGGACGCTCCTGATGTTGCAGTCATGATGCTGGTCTAGGCTTCAGTCATCTGGAGGTTTGACTGAGATTGCAGGATCTGCTCACTTGCATGGCTATTGGGGAGTCCCCTGTACCACCCACTAGGCTCAGTGATTCACTAGGAGAACTCACATTATTCAATACATAGTTATACTCATGGCTATGATTTATGACCGTGAAAGATACAAAGCTAAATACACAAAGGGGGAAGGTTTCATAGGGTAATGTCTGGAGAAAACCAGGCACAAGCTTCCAAGAATTCTTTCCCAGTGGAGTCACACAAGATGTGCTTATTTCCTCCAGTAGTGAGTTAGGACAGCACACATGGAAGGTCCACCAGGAAAGCTCACTAAAGACTCAGTGCTCAGTGTTTTTATTGGGGGCTGGTAACATAGGTACCCACTGCTTAGCTGCTAAGCCTTAGCACGTACCAAAGTTCTAGACTCTGAGAAGGAAAGTAACTGTTCAGTATAAACCACGTTGCTTATACAGTGCTGGCATAGTAGGCCACTCCCTTCTGGGATCAATGGGAGCCCTCTTCAAATCCAAGTTCCTAGACACCAGCCAGTGGCCAACCTTGCAAGCAGGTCTTTCTGAGGACACAGCAGTCTCAGGCCCACTGTGTTACCTCTCTTTTCCACACATGTACCAGTTTAAGTACAAAGGCATGTAATCTTCGGGGTAATTACTTTAAAAGAACAATTTTGAAAAGCATATAAAAAATTATGTTGGGCCTCCCACCCCAAGCTCTTCCCAGGTTTCACTGTGAGTTCTCTGTCCCTTTGACTTCCTATCTATTTATACATAAAGTTCACCCACAAAATGTCAGTTTTTCAGTAGAATCATGAATTACCCCAGCAATTAAACCCAATTAGCATTTGTGGGGGCCTTTGGTAGCCAGGAGCTATTAACAAGTGTGAAAATGCACAGGTGCCCCAGAAAGAGAGCCCCCCATTCCAGCATGCACAGTGGAAACAGGAGACAGCACTGCAAGGCAGGGGGCCCCAACCAACACCAGGCCCTCACTCATGAAGCTCATTTAAGCCGCTGTCTCAGCAGCCTCAGGTGAGAAGCCTGCTGGCAGCACTGGCTGGGAGGTGTATCCCAGCTCCCTGCTGCGTTGGGGGGTGGGGGGGATGGAGACGACAGGCAGGGCCAGCCCCCAAAGTGCCCGTCCAGGCCTCCAGTCCCTATTCAGGGAAGAGGGTGAGACATCTCTGCAGTTTTCATTAGCACAGCCCCCGCCCCCCCCCCCCTGCCCCCAGTCTGGGCTTAGTCACCCAGAGTGGCGAGGGCAGGCACAGCTGGGATAGGGCAAAAAAAAAAGGATGTTGGGTCTTCACATACTAACTCAAAATGGGTCAAGACCTAAACATAAAGAGATAAAACTCTTAGAAGAAAACAGAGGAAACACCTCACAACATTGAATTTGGCAATGATTTCTTGGATTTTACATAAAAACAGACAAGAAAAAGATAAATTTGACTTCATAATTTTTCTGTATCAAAGAACACTATCATCAGCATAAAAAGGCAGCCCACAGTTTGAGAGAAAATATAATTATGTATCTGATAAGGGTTAATATCCAGAATTATATAAAGAACACCTACAACTCAACAAAAACAACCCAATTAAAAACGGGCAAAGAGCCGAAACCGGTTTGGCTCAGTGGATAGAGCATCGGCCTGTGGACTGAGGGGTCCCAGGTTCGATTCCGGTCAAGGGCATGTACCTGGGTTGCGGGCACGTCCCCAGTGGGAGATGTGCAGGAGGCAGCTGATCGATGTTTCTCTCTCATCGATGTTTCTGGCTCTCTATCTCTCTCCCTTCCTCTCTGTAAGAAAATCAATAAAATATATTTTTTAAAAAAATGGGCAAAGAATTTAAATAGATATTTCTCCAAAGAATATATGCAAATGGCCAAAAAGTATAAGAAAATGTACTTGCCACTAATCATTAGGGAAATGCAATCAAAACTGCAGTGATATAACACTTCATACCCTTTAGGCTGGTTATTATTTTAAAAAATAAAAAGTATTGGTGAGGATCTGGAGAAATTGAAAACTGCATTGCCAGTTGGAATATAAAATAGTGTAGCCACTGTGGAAAATGAAATGGCCGTTTGTCATGTTAAACATAGAATTACTATGACTCAGCATTTTCACTTCTGAGTACATACCCAGAAGAACTGAGGAAGCAGGGATTCAGATGTTTGTACACTTAAGTAGCATTATTCACAGCTAAAAAGTAGTTGTGAATAATTATTCCACTTATATGAGGTACCTAGAGTAGTCAAATTAATAGAGATAGAAAGTAGAATGGTGGCTGCCAGGAGTTGGGGGGGAGGGTGAGAATGGGGTATTTTTTAATGGGTATTTTTATAAATTATCTGATAAAGGTTAATATGCAGAATTATATAAATAATTTCAGTGTAGGAAAGTGAAAAAGTTCTGGAGATGGTGATGATGATGGTACAACTTAAGTAATTTTCTGTAGAACACATTGCTATTTTTTACCACAGTGGCAATCCAGAGTCTGAATATTTCTCTGTAGATATATCTGTTGGCCTATTTCTGTTATTGATCTAGTAAGAGAATTTAGTGATATATTTAGTCAAGGTATAGAATTTAATGGTAAATGAGTATATTTATATCTATATATATGTTTATATATAGATGCACACACATATATGATAAATGAGTTTAATGACAGTGTTTGGTTTAGTAGTAGAGTGTACTGATAACTAACTATACACTTGTCTGGATGTTGGATTTGGCATAATGAACACATTTTATGGTTGATTTCTTTCTTCTTTTCTTGACCTATAGAATTTCCTTGGAAAGCATGAGTTCCCTCCTACAGAAAATGTTCTACAGCACTTAAGAAAAAGTGTGGTAATAGTAAGATGATGTGATTAAATAGGCTTGATAAGTGGATTTTGGAATATGTATATATTTAAGCTTCCAAAATAATTACTGCTAATACATATAGTACATTTTTATGACTTCATTGTAAAACATTTAGATTTATTTTCGCTGTTTTTACCAGGAAGAGTGAACCCATACATGCTTTGGTAAAGTACTTAAATGTTTTTTTATTTTATTTAAAAATTTTTGTATTGAAGTTGACAACATAATCACAAATGGTGGCAGTAGTATTTCAACTCAATGTACCTGTTTCATCACCCAGATTTAAAGCCCTTAAATTTAAATGGTCACCATATTGCTTGCATTCATTTGGTAATTCATTTAGTAATAAGTTCTTTCCTATTAGGTTAGAGTGTAAATTGGAACCATTTTCAAAGTCCAGTTGTTGTCTTGTCTTATAGCAGAAAATTCTTTTAATTTCTTACTTTTTTATAGTAACATACTGTTCAAAGTTGCAGTCTTACTAATAGTAAGATGGAAATTTAAGTATGTGTTTTCTTCAAATGTTTAAAATATTTAGAGCATTTAATATTTAGTTGGTATCACTTGATTTAAAGTTACCCATTTAACATTTATGTTTGATGTATTTACATTTAATAAAAGCAAAGTTTACAGTACCACTGCACCTGTAATACTTCCTGCAGGTTTGATGGCATTTTCCAAGTATAAATAACCTACCAGTGTTTATGTGGAATATACATGGGTGGTATTTCAAAATTTTCCTTTCTAATGGGATTTTTTTGTTTTGTTTCATATATTAATTTGTCTTTAGTTATTACCAGATCCATCCTAAATTTCTATCAGGAATTGAGTTCCATAATGTAAAAAAATAATTTTAGCCCTGGCTGATGTGGCTCAGTTGGTTGAGCATCGTCCCATGCATCAAAAGGTCATGAGTTTGATTCTTGGTCAGGACACATGCCCAGCTTGCGGGCTCAATGGGAAGCAACCAATCAATGTATCTCTCTCACATCGACGTTTCTCTCTCCCCCTCTCTCTTCCTCTCTCTGAACCCCAATAAAAACATATTTTAGGGGGAAAAAATAATTTTAAAACTCTAGTAAATGAAACTTGAGTCTCATTGGTTTCAGCCATATATCAAATTAATAGAATCCTAGAATTGTGGAGATTTCTTCCTACATGTTAAATTACATGGTTATTTATATTAAAAGGCTACATTCAGAGTTAGCATTGAATCAAGTTGAAACATGGACTAATCATTATTTTCTACATGGACTAGCGAAGTTTCAGGTAATTTTAACATACATTATTGCCACAGTGTGTGTACCCCCACTTTGGCATTCCCAAGAAAGTTTTGAACTTCCCTCGGACTGTATTATTGGGACATCAAAGAGCACTTTAGCTATATCAACTGGAATTTACAGATATTTATGTTTGGAAATACCTAGAGACTCAGAACTAAAACTATCACACACACACACACACACACACACACACAAAGTGGAACTAAAAATTTCCATTTGACTTTGCCTGATGCCAGTATTAATTCTGGTCAAAGGAGATACATATGTGTAACCGAGATGCTCAATACAACATGTTAGTTTCTTAAATAGTTCTCCAGCCAGTGTTCCGCTATTAGGAAAGAAAGCCCCATAGTGTGTGTGTAAGAGAGTTGTGAACTTCCAAAGCACATGAACTTGAGAAATGCCCTTTGTCTTGATTGTGTGAGAGAAACAGGAGAAATGGCAAAGGGCTTCCCTTACCAACTTTGCCTCTTTGTGGTTGAACTTCAAAGAGAAAATGTTGCAAATGGCTCCTGCTGAGAGTGATGGAAGTCCAGCAGCCCCCAGGTGCCATGGGTGATGAGGACAGGCCCACCTCAGATATGAGAGACCCTCAGCCAAGGATGGGAAGGGTGGTTCAGGCTGTGGGTGGAGGGAGAGTCTGAGCAGAGAGAAGCATGCTCTTCTAGTATAGGAATCCTAGTACAGGATACACAGTGGAACTGGCCCAGGGCTGGGCCCCACTCACCTCCCCTAACCACCCGTGCCCTTCTCACATGGCATGGTCCCTGCACTGCCCCTTTGCTCTGGCCTGCAGTCCGCTTGCACCCCCCTCTTCCCAGCCCTCAAGACTTAGACCACAGCTCAGCTGGTATAGCTAAGTGTCAACCTATGAACCAGGATGTCACAGTTCAATTTCTAGTTAGTGCACATGCCCAGGTTGCAGGCTTGATCCCCAGTGTGAGGCTTGCAGGAGGCAGCCAATCAATGATTCTGTCATCGATGTTTCTATCTCCCTTCCTCTCAAATCAATAAAAACGCATTTTTTTTAAAAAGACACCACAGTTGAATCAGGTGTGTGGGCACGCGCATGTGTGTGTGTGTGGTCCCTGTATCAGGACATGCATGTTATCACTTGAGATTTGGGGAGGTTGCCCCACTAGCTTCACCAACTGAAAGGCAGTACCTGCATTGTCTGCTGACCAGTTTTCCACATAGTAAGGATTCAAATGTCTCTTGAATAAAGTGGGAGGCCAGGCCACACAATGGTGGCAAGAGGGGCTAATCAAGTCAGGAGAGCATGTGCCATCCCCCACCATCTGATGCAGACCCTCCCTCAGGACGTTTGGGGCCCCTAGGCCATAGACTGCTGGCTGGCTCCAAGTGCCCTAGCATGTGGAGTGGATGGACGACCTGGCTGTCAGCTGCCTCCTATTCTCTAAACTGACAGCAGGTGGCTCTGTTCCCTTTCATTTAGCATAAGGAAATGCTCTTTCACTCCATACCGCTGTGCTCCAGGCTCTGTCCTTTTCCGCCACAGAGAAGTAACCACTGCATCAAGGGCAGTGGTTGGTTTATTAGCTCGAGCATAAATTTACTCACTTGCTCAGCGGTCTTGGAATAGGCTGTTACAAGAAGAACCATTGTAAGGGGAGACCCAGGGTTAGGGTTAGGGTTAGGGTGGTTAGGGTTAGTTAGGGTTAGGGTTTTCTTAGGGTTTTAGGGGGTTAGGGTTAGGGTTTTCTTAGGGTTTTAGGGGGTTAGGGTTAGGGTTAGGGTTAGGGTTAGGGTTAGGGTTAGACAGGCTTTGAGAGCTTAGCTGTCCAGGGTTAGGGTTGTTAGGGTTAGGGTTAGGGTTAGACCAGCTTTGAGAGCTTTGCTGTCCAGGGTTAGGGTTAGGGTCAGGGTCAGGGTCAGGGTCAGGGTCAGGGTTAGGGTTAGGGTTAGACAGGCTTTCATAGCTTAGCTGTCCAGGGTTAGGGTTAGGGTTGTTAGGGTTAGGGTTGTTAGGGTTAGGGTTTGGGTTTGGGTTTGGGTTAGGGTGGTTAGGGTTAGGGTGGTTAGGGTTAGGGTTAGGGTTAGGGTTAGGGTTTTAGGGTTGGGTTAGGGTTAGGGTTAGGGTTAGGGAGCTCAGATGCCCAGGCCTAAATTTCGTTCTCCCTGTTCGACCTCCATCAGGAAAGCTCCTCCCCCAGGCTTTCCCAGGGCTGTGTGTCACCCCAGGGAGCCCCTCTCTGCTCACTCTGTAAATGTGTTCACACAGACGCAGAGTGACCACCTCGCAAGGTAAGTCTAATGCTGTCATATTTCTACATAAGTTCAGAGTCAGAACTTTATCTGAGGCCTAGCAGTCTCCCGGCCTCTCACCACCCATCCTTACTAGCAAGTCCCTCGTGGGCCACCTTTCAGGCCAGGCAGAGCCATTCCAGGACCTTTGTGTGCGCCTGCTTCCTCCCTCCTCCCCTGTGCCATGCTGTTCCTCATCCCGTAGGTCGCACTATTCGCTCCAGTTTCTCATTGATCCTGTGTTTTTTTATTACTGTGACTGCACCTTGGGGCGAGGTGGGAGCGGAAGACTGGTCTTGGTCTTTGGCAATACAGGCACTCTCGCCCGCCTAGTTTTTAACTTGTCCGTTTGTTCTGGGAACATTTCAGGAGCGCCCCCGCATCGGGGCCCGGCCTCCCCAGGAGTCCTAGAGTGCCCTCCCCCGTGAGGGACTGGTAGCCGACACGGGGCACGCCCCCTGGGGCGTAACCCTCCCCTGGCTGGGCCCGCACTCCCGCAGCGCTGTTCTGGCGACACGCGTGGGTCGGGTCGCCTCGCCGTTGCAGACTCCTCCGAGCGCCCCGGCTGCAGGTGCTGGTCCGCCCGGCTCCCCTCTCCGTGACCCTCACCGCCGTCCCTGCCCCGCCAGGCTTCCGCCACCCAGGGAGCCGCAGTGGGCCGAGCGGCCGCCTCCGCCCCCGGAGCTGCAAGGACTCAGACCTCCGCGGGTCTCGCGGCTGGCGGACTCGGCCCCGTAGCACGCGTCATGGCCCCGGCCCTGCGCGGCCTCCCGCGGCGCAGCCTCTGCCTGCTCCTGGGTGAGTAAGGCTGGGTCCCCGCTGCCCCGACACCCCTGCAACCCCCGTCCCCCCTGCCGCGCCCACTCGCCCGCTCCGCGCCCTCGAAGGGAGGCGAGTGCCGAGAGCTCACCGGTTGCGACTGGCTGGCGGTCAGGGAGCCGAGGTCCCCGGGGCTCACGAGAGGCCCCCGGATGTGGACGGGGGTCCCTGCAGGGCTGCGCCACCCTCTGGGGACCGGGACAGCTTGGGGCATTGCGGGGGCAGGGAGTCCTGAAAGGCTCAGGGCAATTCTCCCGCACCCTGGGACTCACTGATTTTCAGGAGTAAAACTACAATGCGCGGCCCCCTGCCCGCACCTCTGTGCCCCTGCGGGCTTCCTTAGGCGACCGTGTGTGAGAGCAGGCACCGGGCAGATCACCTATTTAGAAATCAGAACCACAGCCCTTTATCTAGAAATTAGTGAAAACGGAAAGCCTCCCTCTAACATACAGCAGTTGCTGACTTGCAAATAAACCTCCCAGAGATGTCTTTGCAGAAGCGGCCAGCTGACTTGAGGATTTCCACAGCTCCTTTTCGCTGGGTACTTCAGCGCTTCAGGCTGATCAAAATTCTCTGGGTGTGCTGGCTCCCGCGGGGGGGGGGTATGCTAAGCTGAAACCCAGTGAGGACAGGAACCAGCACCAGGCTTGGCAAAATGTAGCAAGAAATTGTTGCCTTCACTTCCCTGTCTACAGTTTTCATCAAATGATGAGAAACCTTTTTAAAAACGGCTTTAGCTATTTGACTCAGTTTGTGTGTTTAGGCACCATTTATTTATTTATTCCTCTCCCAAGGATATGTTTGTATTGATTTTTAGAGAGAGAGGAAAGGGGAGGGGGAGCATCAATGTGACTCACCTCGATCGGTTGCTTCTCTTATATGCCAGGACTGGGGGTAGAACCCGCAATCTTTCCATGCACAGGGAGAATGCTCCAACCAACTGAGCCACAGAGCTATTTAGGTACCTTTTAAGAAAACTAATTAAATAGGTCATTTAAGTGGAAGAATCCAGTGGCCCCCGGAAGGCCCCGCAGCCATTACTGGTTCGTTGGCCTTTCCCAGAAAGGGCAGTGTGGTCAGAAGCACCTGATGGTGCTGGGGAAGGGGTGACCCCCGTGCTATTTTTGCAGCTGGGGGAGCAGCTGGGAGCAGTGTGGCTTACCCTGGAGATGGTCCAGGCCCTGGGGGAGATGGGCTGAAGACTACCCAGGCGCTGTGCCATCCCACCTCTCGCTATTCATAAACCTTGCCAAGGAGGGTCAGATCCGCAGGAAACCCGCAGCATCAATAGAATATCATCTGAAAACTGATCTTGCCCCTTCAGTGTTTTGGCTGACGTTATGTAAAAAAGCAAAATCTTAAAATAATATTATCCTCTTCTTTTGTGTTAGGATTCATTTGGCTTGACATGGAACTTACTGTTTTGGTTTCCTGAGAAATGAACATTTCTCTTTAGCAGGGTTGTGTCCCTTTTTTTTTTTTAAATCATAAATGTTCTCTACTGATGTGCTAAAGCTGCACCCTCTAAAGCAGTGGTTCTCAACCTTCTGGCCCTTTAAATACAGTTCCTCATGTTGTGACCCAACCATAAAATTATTTTCGTTGCTACTTCATAACTGTAATGTTGCTACTGTTATGAATCGTAATGTAAATATCTGATATGCAGGATGGCCCTAGGCGACCCCTGTGAAAGGGTCGTTCGACCGCCAAAGGGGTCGCGACCCACAGGTTGAGAACTGCTGCTCTAAAGCGTGTGTGAATAAAGCACTGCGTGATCCCATAAGAAGACCTTCCTTGCCCTAACCGGTTTGGCTCAGTGGATAGAGCGTCAGCCTGCGGACTCAAGGGTCCCAGGTTCGATTCCGGTCAAGGGCATGTACCTTGGTTGCGGGCACATCCCCAATGGGGAGTGTGCAGGAGGCAGCTGATCAATGTTTCTCTCTCATCGATGTTTCTAACTCTCTGTCCTTCTCCCTTCCTCTCTGTAAAAAAATCAATAAAATCTATTTTTTTTAAAAAAAAGAAGACCTTCCTTGTTTACCAAGAAGGTGATACAATGTTCTGGTGAAAATCCAATATCCTGTAATCTTAAATTATATTAGGTCTGGCTAACATTGTATCTTGGAAAAAACAAACACAACTTTATGAGGTTATTAGTAAGCTCATGTCAGTGAGCCCGGCAGTAATTAGAATATGGAGCACGCAGTGTTTTCTTTCCAAGCTGCGGCTTCAGCCAGATCTCCTTGGAGATGAAAACTTTACTACCCAGAATGGCATTGCGGGATTGTTTTTTTTCCCCCAAGTATGCTAGTTGTTAGGTTCAAGAACTCATCTGCAACAGTTTTACAATCAAGCTACTTTTCTTATTCAATCTGCTTACTTTCTGCACATGGTTTTTGACATCTCACTATTCTGGTCAGACCACATGCATTTCAGAAGTTTGTGTAGCCACTGGAAAGTTTTTCATCGATCAGAAAAGAGGAGATTTCCAGACAACGCAGGATCATTCTGTGTGTGGTGTAAGCTCCTGATTAGAAGAACCCACCGTCACTCAGGAGGGCGGGCCCACTCGGACTTGTGGGAACTCCTCTGACATCTGTCCTGTACCTTTCTTGGGGTCATGCTGGGGGCTGTGGGGTTCTCTTTGCAAGGCTGCGATGGTTGTTGAGATATCTGACTTTGTACATACACAAGTGTAGCCGTAACCTCCAGGGACATCCCAGTAAATACAACCCATGTGACTGCTTCAGATGAAATCCGGAGGCACTTTAGTCCTAGAGCCCAGGTCTGAAGGATCTTACTTGCTAATCAGCTCAGTGTGTCTGTTCATGCTCCCTGAGGGGAGAAGCTTCTGGATTCTGTCTCCGTTCCACAGGCACATGCCAGTCACTGTACATATGGTCAGTTCCAGGCCAAGGCTGTTGAGAAATGGTCCTGTCCACACGGACACCGTAATCAGCAATGCGCCAAGGAAATGTTGAGTTAGAACCCTTTCTTCAGGAAAATGGCGCATTGAGAAAACTTTCTCCTTATTTTCCCCCAGAATGAACCAATTTCACAGCTTCTACCCCATTCATACCCCATCCAGTGTGACACAGGAGCCCGTGTGGATAGATTCCAGCCCTTGAGAGTGGAACCTGGTGGGTAGGCTGCCAGCACCCCCTCCTTCAGGAGCAGAACCCATCTTTCCGGAGGCCCACCCGGCGTGGTGGGCTCTCCTCAGTGGGCCCTGGCTGCACAGTCTGTCTCGGGGGGCATAGGACCCAGGCTGCACAGTCTGTTTCCTGCTGGAGCTGTGGGGCCCACTCTCCCTCCTCTTGGCTGGGGGCCACGGAGGGGTGGGGACACCTGTCCATCCTGTGAACCAAGGAGGGGTGGGGGCACCTGTCCATCCTGTGAACCAAGGAGGGGTGGGGACACCTGTCCATCCTGTGAACCAAGGAGGGGTGGGGGCACCTGCCTATGACCTGAGAGCTCTCCTGACACCTTCCGAGCTCCTAGGTCAAAGCCATGGGGTAGACTTCTCAGCCCTGTTACCCCATCACGTGTGAGCTGGGTGTGCCCTTGCAGGACAGCGCCTGGTGGTGGCAGGTGCTCGGAGGGGTCTGAGAAGGGCACCCCATCCTGCCCAAGAGCCTTTTGTTCACTGGGGACTCAGGGAATGCCTCCTGAAGGAGGAGGTGCTTTAGTGGAAAAGGAGCAGGAGCTGGGACGGGGGAGAAGAGGAGGTGGCCAAGGTGGCCGCTGGGACTTTAGCGCCCATGCCAAGGCCTGTGCCGCCTGCCTCTGCCCTGCAGCTGCTTCCTGGCGAGTGAAGAGATACCCACGATGCTGACAGGACTCTGCCTTGTCCGCAGCGCCACATCAGAGGTGCCCTTGGGCCCCCACTCCCTCCCTAACCCCCCAGAGAGATGTCCTGGTCACCAGCCCTCCCTCCCTCCAGGACAGGGTGACCTTGGGCTGGGTAAGGTTTCTAGAGAACTCATCTGTTCTCTGTGAGGAGGGTTATGTCAACACAGCAGGACAGGAGGGCTCCCAACCTTAACAACCACTCAATTCATTTTAACATAATGAAGTTATTGTCCATGGAAAGCTTTTCTTTCCTAAGATTGTCTTATTTCAGTGTTTTCTTTGACAGCGAAAGACATCACTTCCATCATCGTTTAAGCGGCTCTGTTGGAGCAGGGCCCACGGAGACACACTGACCAAGACTCCGCAGGGGACCTGGAGCCCGGGCCTGAGCCTCCCCGCCAGGCTTCTTACTTTATTCTCATGAGGCCTCACAGGGTCTCCTTTGTTTAGCTCCCTGATGGCTCCCTCTCTCTCTACCTTGTGGGTTCCTACAGTGGATTCTGTGGGACCAGAGGCCAGAACCCCAGCCATCCTTATCTCCCACCTGGCGCACATCCACTCTGCCCTCAGCTCACTGTCCTCCAGTCTCACAGGCCCCACCAGGCCACACCACCTCCACCCTCCCAGGTGACTGCCCACAGGGAAGTTCCTCTGGCCACCCCATGCACCACCCTGGGGTGGTGACCTCTCCTGTGCCCCTGCAGGCCCCCTCAAAGCCTCCATCACACCACAGTGGCAGTGCCCCACATGTGCCAGGCTTGAACCCCAGGTCAGCCCACCTCTGGGTCCCTCCTGTCCGCAACTTCTGAATGAGCACAGAGTTTGCAGACAACCAGGGGGCAGGAAGCAGTGACCCACCCACGGCCTGGGCAGTGCCCACCCTGCTCCTCAGGGCTCTGCACCCCACGCCCTCAAGGCTCACCAGGAACGGTCCTAAACCACGCATCACTTGAGAAGGCAAAAGGCAGCGAATGACAAGCAAATAATTGGATACTAACACCTGCCCTATGGTCACATGTCAACGGGAATGAAAGCAGTTTGCTCGTCACATCACAGGGAAGAGGTCTAGAATGCTTAGTCACTTAAACAGAAATCTGGTGACATTGACATCGGGTTGGCTCACTCCCCATGTTCCTTTACTGGTTCTGGAAGGCTCCATGGGTCCGTTTGTAAGACGAAAGGGTTGCTGGCTGGGTGGATGGCCAGGTAAGGGGCTTCGAGGAAGCACTAAGCCATTTCTCCTAGAAACCTCTCTCTGTCCCACACAAGTGGTTCACATAGTGTCATCACCAGGAGGGAGTTCTGGAAAGGAGAAGCCCGGGCAGCGCCCATAGGAAGAATGGCCCAGCTGGGGGGCCGAGAAGCCCTTCTCCGTGTAAACAGGTACATAAATGGTGCTGCTTATGCAGAAGAAATAAGCCCAGGGCTCTGGCTGATCAGAGCCCCAAGGAGCTTGGGAAGAGCCTCTAGACCCAGGGCATTGTGCAAAGGCCCTGATTCGGGACTTGTTGGAAGCCTTTGTGGCCAAGCATTTGACCCAAGGCTGGGCTGGAGGACTCACCCTCTGGGCCAAGGTAGACAGCTCAGATTTCATTCCAAGGGCAAAGGGGAAACCTGCAGGATATTAAAGGGGGTGATGTGAGTTTGGTTTAAAAGCCTTGGGCTACTTCGCAGTGTGGGCTGGGGTGGGAGTGCAGGCAGGGGACCAGGGGAGGGAGGCTGGGTGGAGTCAGGACAGAGGATTGAGATGGAAAGAGTGGAGATTCCAGAGAGTTCCAGAGATGAAACTGAAGATCGGCCTTGGGCTTGGGCCTGAGCAGTGAGGAAGAGGTTGGGGATGGGGAGGGGGGTCAACCAGGCTCCTGGCCCAAGTGGAGGGTGGGAGCTTAGACTTCAGGGTTAGACCCAGGGTCCCAGTCAAATTTAGATTTCAGATCAGTGACTAATCGTTTTAGTTTACATATGTCTCATGCAATTGGGGAATCATTGTTTACCTGACATTCAGATTTAACTAGGCGTCTTTATTTTTGCTCACTAAAGCTGGCAGCCCCATCCACAGCGGCCACCTCCTCTGGGACACTCAGAGACCATGGCAGGTACAAGTTCAGGGCACAGAAGAGGGGTGTGGTCGGAGAGTTTGCAGTGAGAGCCTCGGATGAGAGGGATGGTCCCGACAGGGATGGTCCTGAAGTTAAATGATTCTTCCTTCACTTTGTAAAAACATTTGATGCATCTGGGATGCCCCTGGTTTTTGAGCTAAATGTCTGTTGGGCTTTGGACGGTAATTGCACTGACCTATGAATTGATGGGGAGGATGAATATCGTGACCGCTCCTCTGCCTTTATGGACCTGCAGATTACTGGTTCAACGTCTAGGAATCTTGTGGGGTTCTGGCTGCTACTGTGAGTGGATATTTTCCCAGTCTATTTTCTAACTTGTTGTTGCTGGAACAGAAGAAAGCTCCTTTTTTGTACATTTGCTCTGTGGTTGGCCATCTCCCTGCACTCAGTTTCCCACAGAGCTGGCTTCTTGCTTTGTTTTCCTTCTTCCCCACTCTTGGCTTTTCAGATAGGTCACCTGTAAGGAAGGCCTATCTCCCAGCCCCTCCCAATTTTAACTCTGTCTTCTGACTCTTTGCTGAGTTCCTGCATGCTCTGTGCGGGAATCCACACATGCAATCCCTGACGGCACGTTCCCATGGTGAGTTGTTATAGTGGAACCTTCTTTAACCCACTCAATGCTTTTTAAAGTTGTCATAAAATACACATAACATAAAATTTACCATCTTAACCATTTTAAGTATACAGTTCAGTGGCATTAAGTACCTTCACATTGTTGTCCCACCATCACCATCTTCCCAAACTAAAGCTCTGTCCCCATTAAACACGCACTCCTCATCCCCTCCCCCACCCTTCTACTTTCTGTCTGACTCTGGCTACTGTAGGGACCTCATGTAAGTGGGACCATACAGAATCTGTCCTTTCATGACTGGCTTATTTCGCTCAGAATAATGTCCTCAAGGTTCGTTCATGTGACAGGATTTTCTCCTCTTTTTTTTTTTTAACATGTTTTTATTGATTTTTAGAGAGAAAGGAAGGGAGAGGTAGAGAGAGATAGAAACATCAATGAGAGAAAAACATCATCAATAGGCTGCCTCCTGCACCCACCCCCACCCCTGACCAGGATTCGAACCTGTGACCTCTTGGTTCCTGGGTCGATGCTCAACTGCTGAGCTACACCAGCTGGACAGGATTTTCTCCTTTTTAAAGCTGAATAATATTCCATTGTATGGATGGACCATACTGTGTTTATCTACTCATCTGTTGATGGATATCTGGATTGCTTCTGTCTTTTGACTATTGTGAATGATTCTGCTATGAACATGTGTGTGTAAATGTCTGTTTGAGACCCTGCTTGCAGTTCTTTGGAGGCATATATCTACAAGTGGAATTGCTAGGTCATATGATAACTCTATGTTTAACTTGTTCACAGCAGACTCTTTTCACAGCAAATGCACCGTTCCCATTCCCACCAGCCGTGCACAGGGGTCCACTTTCTCCGTGTCCTCTCTGTCTTTGTGCTGGTAGCTTCCTGGTGGGCGTGAGGCTCCCCTCGGGGCTCATCGGGTGGGATTTAACCTTGTCAGGGACAACACTGTGGTTTATCGTTTTTAGGCTGACATTTATGCCGACTCTCACAGTGCTCATCTAAGGCAGTGGTTCTCAACCTTCTGGTCCTTTAAGTACAGTTCCTCATGTTGTGACCCAACCACTAAATTATTTTCGTTGCTACTTCATAACTGTGATGTTGCTACTGTTATGAATTGTAATGTAAATAACTGATATGCAGGATGGTCTTAGGCGACCCCTGTGAAAGGGTTGTTCGACCGCCAAAGGGGTCGAGACCCACAGGTTGAGAACCGCTGCAAAGGGATCTGGGAAGGACACCACCTGCCTGCCCCACGGAGAGGGAACAAAGCAGGCCTTGGGCCTGAGGAGGAGGAGGAGGCCTGGGGGTGGGGCCCCGGGAGACCCTGGCCAGCCTGCCTCGCCTCCACCCAAGCAGCCTCCAGTGAAGCCAATCAGCAGTGCGCTGCTTGACCAACAGTTTTCATTTTTGATCGCGTGTTAATCAAGGCAGGAGGGTAGGACACGTCATGCCACAAGTTGTCAGCTTATTTATAACCGGTAAAAATCAGACACGGGGCGTGAGCCAGGGCTCTGGGGCGGGGAGGGGGGCGGGCGGTGAGCCAGTCTGGGCTGGTGGTGCAGCCAGGTCCCCACCTGCCCTGGGACAGGACCCTGTCCTGCTGTGTCCCCACCACCCCCACAGGCGATTCCTCCTCCTCACTCAATGGACAGGCCTCGTGGCATCGTGGGTGAGGAGCCTGGGTCCAGCCCCAGTGATCATTCTTGCTGCCTCGGTTTCCACATCTGTGAAGTGGAGGCATTGGGAACATGTCAGGGGTTGAGTGAGGATGCGTGTCAGACCCTGTGCCCAGTATCCCCGCACATCGGATTCTCGGGACAAGTGAGACCCCATGGCAGCCCCCAGGTGCCTCTGGGATGGGAGCCCCAGACAGATGTGTGTGTGTCGGACAGAAGAGCCGGGGCCTGCAGGGAAGGTGGGCGGGAAGGCAGGGGAGGGCGGGCGGGGACGAGGCCGGGGGGTGACAGTCCCACACACTGTCCTTGCAGTGCATCACCTCTTCATGGCCACCGCCTGCTGGGACGTCGACTACGATGCCATCTTGCAGGAGGTCTGCCTCGCCCCGTTCAAGGTGGACATGGAGGCCATCGGTAGGACGCTGTGGTGTGACTGGGGCAAGACCATCGAGTGAGTCAAGTGTGCCTACTGGGGGGAGGGACATGGCTGGGGGGACCTTGGGGCCACAGGGCCTGGTGAGGGTTCTTCACCACAGTCGAGGGTGACGGACAGGCTGTGGTCATGGGTGGGGGACAGGTGAGAGGGAAGGAGGGGCCAGTGAACAGGTAAGTGCAGACAGTGAGGGGCAGGAGGTCCGTGATGACCTGGGATCCTCAAGGTAGCAGGAGACGGAGCGTCCCGTTAGGGCCGTGTCCAGACGTAGATTCCTGTGGCCCACCCAAGTGCAGGCGTCTGGGGACCACGGAGAGCGCGGCCCAGTGCCCAGGGGCCTCGTGGCCGAGGCTGACAGGTGCCAGGTTTCAAGGATGTCCCTGCTGGTTCCCCTGGTCCCCATGGTCAGGCCAAGGCTGTCCTTCCGCCAGTTCATGGCTAGGAGCGCCCTGGAGTCACGGGGAGGCTGTCCTTGGCGGGGTGGCCATGGCACCCCACAGTGGACAGCGGGCACTGAGCCTTCCCCTTCGTGACTCAGTCCTTCTACCAAAACGCCCCTCTTCCCACCCCGCGGGCTGCATCCACTGCCTCCCTTTCGCCTCAAAGAGGCTGGGGCTTCTCTATTCCCGGGCCAGGACCTCAGCCCCTGGAGCCCGAGCAGAACTTGGTGTGAAGAGGCAGGAGCCCTGGGGATGGTGGGGTCCCCTCATTCTTGTCCTTCAAGATCTCATTTTCTAAACTGAAAAATCAATCACGGGTGAGAAATTGGGGGCCGGGCAGGGTGTTAAAAATCAGAGCCGCTTGTTCTTGAGGCAGCTTGGCCTGTGCCTGGGCTGAGTGACTTGTTTAGTTTAGGTCAAGGTTGTCTATCACTGTGATCCATGGAAGAGGCCGTGCCCTGCCCCTCCTCTGCGTGAGCGATCATGGGTTTGTGCAGCCAATTGCAGGCTGTCACCTAGCAGAAGACGGGATAACGCTAGAGATGTTCCCACAGAAGCAGTGGTGACGTCACTCGAAACTGAAGCCGCCACAGCCGGTTTCCGACAGTGGCTAGTTCGCAAGCGGGAATGATTATCACTCAGGCCCGGGGGAGTTGTCCGTCATCAGAGCCCAGTGGCGATACAGCCAGAAATAGAAGCATGGGGTGGGGGGAGGGGGCCAGGAAATTCCTTTTATTTAAAAAGAAAATCACGCCCTGGCTGGTGTGGCTCAGTTGGTTGAGTGTCATGCACTGAAAGATCTCTGGTTCGATTCCTGGTCAGGGCACATGCCCAGATTGTGGATTCAATCTCTGGTGGGGGTGCATGTGGGAGGCAGCCAATTGATGTTTCTCTCTCTCTCTCCCTCTCCCTTCCTCTCTCTAAAGTCAATAAAAACAATTAAAAAATAATTTAAGAAAAGAAAATCAAGATAATTGAGGGAGCAAGGAGCAAAAGCCCTTATTTCAACAGCATCATTATACCTTACAATAGCATATGTTATATTGCATGACATGTGTTGCAATGTCATTATATAACCGATGTTGCATTACATGACGTGTTACATGACATGACATGTTACATTACATGGCAAAGGGGAAGCAGATGCAGCAGAACTAAGGTTGCTCATCAGCTGACCTTGAGGTGGGAGGTGATCCTGGATATCCGGTGAGTCCACTGTCCTCACAAGGGTTCTTAAATTGTCCCAGCTTCGGCCATTAAAGTGCTCTTGTGTCCTTTTGGGGGCAGTTCCTTAGGTGCCACAGAGATGTTCCAGGCTCCTCTTGTACAGTTTCTGCTCCAGCCCTGGAATCAGCCACTTCTCCAAGAAGCCCTGGCTCCTTTGATTAACGAATGGTGTTTAGAAGCCGAGATGGGTAGATAGATGGCTAGATAGATAGATAGATAGATAGACAGATAATAGATAGATGTAGATACAGGTACAGACATATAGACAATAGATAGAGATATAGATATAGATCACACATATTCATACCAGGGACTTAGATGTAACCAAGGGAACCATGCAAGCATGCACCATGAGAACGTGGGTGAATTCCCCTTTAAACCTGGTGTAGGAAACGCTGTCTATAGCAGTATTTATTTCAGGGAATTGTTTTATGAGATGGTGGTGTCTGGCAAGTCCAGTGTGGGTACTGCAGCCTCGAGGCAGAATTCCTTAACTCGGTCTTAGGGCCTTTCAACTGACCAGTGAGGCCCCGCCCACACTATCAAAGATCATCGTCCCAAAGCCAGCTTATTGTAGCTGTGAGCCATCTCCGGAACACCCAGGGCCCCG
>NW_005871051.1:30805054-30831116 GCF_000147115.1 Myotis lucifugus
CATCTGAGTAATACCCCACCGTGCTCAGTTTTTTAACCACTTTCCTAACAAGGGACACTTAGGTTTTAACAATACTTCCCAGTTTTAGGTCGTGTTGAATGAATGACCTTTTCGTGTTGTTGGAACTGTGTCTGCAGGGTCAAGACCTAGAAGTGGGTTTGCTGGATCCACAGTGAGAGCACGGGTCATTGCGGTCCAACACGTTGCCTCTGAAAGGCTGTACCAGCTCCCTCCCAGCAGCCGGGGGGAGGGGGGTGGCAGGGAGGCTGGTTCCCACAGCCTCACCGAGACTGGGTTTCCACACTTCTGAACGCTCACTATCTGATGGAGAAATGGTCTCTCAGTGCATTCATTTGCATCTCTCTAATTTATGAGTGGATCTGAACATCTTCCATATGTTAAGGGCCACACATATATTTTTGAGACTTGATTGTGCCTGTCTTTCCCATTTCCATCCGTTTCTGGCCCTTTTTAAAGAGTTCGGGTTAGAGGAGACTTCTGGCCGTTGGCTGCAGCACATGTTACATATTTCCTCCCAGTTAGTCAGTTGTTTTCGACTCTCTGGTATTTTCGTTGCCACGCTATTGTGTTCACCCGTCCTGGGCATCAGTCTCTTGTCGCCTCTGGATTGGAGTCATGGTTGAAAGGCCTTTCCCTACACCCAGGTCCAAGAGGAAGCCGCCCACATTTTCTTCTCGAGCTTGTGCGGTCTCGGTGTCCCCGCTGGGTCCGGGCCTGCGGGAGTTTATTCTGCGGTGCAGTGTGAACTCTGAGGCACAGTCTCTTTCCCCAGAGGCTCCGCCCACTTGTCCTGTTTATTCAAAAGCCCATCTGGCCCCACCTTTGTTTCCAGGTCCATCTTTGTTCTGCACTGAACGTCCCTGCGCACCTTTCACACAGTCCCTTTCAAACTTCCTCAAGTTCCCTGCGTCTGCAACATGGCTTTCTCCTCCGGAACCGGCAATGGGTCCGAACCACCTACTCAGTTTACTTAGTTACCGCTTACCTCATTCCAAGACAGTTCGCAAAGCTGGCATTTGCTGAGCACATACTATGTGCGGGGCATAAGCTCTGGACATACGTTACCTCCTTTAAGTACGAAGCAGCCTCAGGAGGAGTCAGAACTGTCGTCACCCCACTTCATCTGCCCAGGGTCACAGCGGGTTAGGGATCTTTGAATCCGAGGTCCCAGCTCTTGACACTCCCCAATGGCATGAGGTGGGTCCCCTGACTCTCAGGAGGTGTGGGGATGTCCTGTCTTTATATCAGGTGGCTCTCTGGGAGGTGGATGCTGGCCTTCGCTGGTTGCCTCAGCCCCTGCCAAGGACCACCAGGTCCATTTGCATTGGGATACGAAGGCTGCCTGGCGCTCAAGCCATGGGCTGACCTTCCAGGGTCTTGGGCTCTTGGGGTGGACAGGATGGTCCAAGTGACTGGGAGGAAGAAGAGAAGAGGCCCGAAAGGAGGCCCAGCGAGGGGTGGAGGAGCCGCATGAATGGGCAGGAGGGCGTGGCCATGTTAGGAGCACAGTGTCCAACAGGGAACCAGGGCCCCTAAGTGGGGGACGGACAGGTAGAGAGCCAGACAGTGGGGCTGGAGGACTTCGAGGCGGACAGATATTGGACAAAGGGCGCAGGTGCTGGGAAAGACCCCGCTGGAGCCGAGTGCAGTTAAGACTGTCAGGGGTGGGAGGCAGCAGCCCAGCGGGCAGAAGTGGACAGCTGTTAGGACCTGGGGTTCAGGACAGGCTGAGGGTGAGGACAGAACTCCAAAAGCCAGGGCCACCCAGTGCCTGCTGCTTGAGGCCGTAGCTGTCCCAGGACCTGGGCGGGTCTGCAGTGGCCTGGAAATGCCAGAGGGAAGCTTCTGGCTTAACAACCGCTGCCCGTCAGAGGAGACTTACCTTCCCGCTAAGTGGCACGGATGAATGTGAGCCAGGTGACTTCTGCAGATGCGTGGGGAGGGGAGAAGCTCCCCTGTGGGGCGTGGAGGGGCTGCGGGGCCACACGGTCTACCTCCTACGCCAAACTGGACGGAGGGGGCCTGTGACAGCCCTGCCTCACTTAGGACATTGCACAGAAGTGTGGGCTTATTCCGTTCTGAGCAGCACTGTGCATCGTTGCTCGGAGATACAAATATCTCCAGTGAAAGCAAGGGCTGGTGAGAGCATTGGGGCTGTGTTCCAACATGAGGACAGTGGACACTCTTGAGTGGCCTGCCATGGGACTGAGGGCCTGCTTGCTTTTGCATTGGGAGGTTTGTCATCATCACTGCCTACCCGGTGACGGGAGTCCAGTGTGGTTCTGTGTTGAAATTGGTGCCGGGCTCTCCAGCAGCCCTGGGCTGAGGCCCTGGTCATGAGCCCGGCTCCAGGTCTCCTCTTGAGCCCTTTTCTATCTGCCCTTCACTGCCCAGGTCCCTGCACCAGCTCCCTGCAGGGCAAGGGTTCAGCAGGGCGGGTCCGCTCTGTGCACCAGGCGAGTCATCATGTCCGGGGTGAGCTCATTCACTGCAGCCCGGGTTTGCTAATGGAAATTCAACGTAATTGACTGTATTAACTGGGAATACAATCTAATTTGGGGAGCTGTGGAGATTAAGGAACACTGTGTCATCCGGACTCCATTTCCTTAGACCTCCCTGTGGGTGTCAGGAGGAGAGAAAGAGCAGAACAAGGAAAGACAAGAATCTCAAAAATGGGAACTCAGCTAGAAGATGGTTGGTTTTAAAGTGACCACATATCAGGTTTTCTCCCCAAGACAGGAAATGCGGGTGATTCAGAGATGGGAGGCCCGGCTGCTCCTCCTCTTCCTGCTCAGCTGCGGGCTCTGAGCTGCCACCTCGGGCAGGAACCCTGTCAGAAGCATCAGAATTCAGTGAGCCCCAAAGAACCACCTTTACCTTCGCGCCTTCCCGGTGCCCCTCTTCTCTCGGCCCTGAAGCCCTGGGCTTGTCAATGCTGCGGCTTGGCCTCAGCTCCTGAAGCTTTGGTCACACTGTGCAGGGTTCCCAGGCCCAGGTGTCCACGGCCTGCTTCCTGGGGACTGCCTCTGCCCTGCTCACCCCAAGGTGGGCCGTGAAGAGCCCTCCAGCCTGGCCAACAGCTGCTTTTGTTTGAATTCCAACAGGAACGGAGAGGGAAGCATCTTCTTCAACCACGGTGGTCTCTCTGGGGCAGTGGCTGTCACCCTCCCCGGGTCCTGCTGTGCTCAGCCCCCCTCCCCAGGTCTCAGCACGGGCCATGACCTGTGCTCAGCAGGCTGGTCACCAGAGCTCCGCCCAAACGTGGCCCCTGCCCCACAGGGACACCTGCCTGCGGTTCCTTCTCGGGTTTGCTCCTCCAGGCATCTGCTTTGGAACTAGCCCTGAGCCCACAAGTGCCTGGGCCACATTCTTGTCGGGAGGGTCTGGTGCCGACACCCACTCCCCACCCCAGTGCGCACCGGGAAGGAGGATCCTTCTGGGGTCTCCAGAGTCCAGGCTCACACCCTCAAGCCCAGGTGCACAGAAACCTGGTGGCTGACCTTGGCCTCTTAGGCCTTCAGGGAGGGGTTAGGGCAGCTACCCACCCATCCTGCACAGGCTGGTATGCGAGGACCTCACTCAGCCCCTTCTAGGAAGGGTGCTGTCAGCTTCCAGGAGCTGGGGCAGGGCTGTGGGGATCCCCCTCAGCTCCCCAGAGGTGGCCTCTCAACGCTTCATTTCACATCGGTTCAAGTCTTCCTGATGTGTGGGGCAGCAGTCCTTCTTGCTGGTCATCTGCCATGGACAGTAAAGCCTGAGAGGGCCTGGAGCTCTCAGCAGCCACCCCTGGGGTTTGTCAGGGCCAGTGCTGCTGAGCAAGGCCAGTGAAACCCCGCTCAGGTGGTGGACAGAGGCCTAGGCTGGGACAGGGAGGCAGCAGGGTGCAGTGTCTGCTGGGTGGGCAGAAACCCTTTTCCTCCACTCACTCAAAGACCTTCCTGGTCTCACCCTCGAGGGCACCTGGGCAGAGCCTGTGGGAACACTGCTGCTCCTGGCGAAGTGTCTGCAGGCATCACCCCGACCCCAAAGCACCAACCCTGGCCCTTCTGTCAGTGGGCGTCTTGGTGAGGGCTGTGAGGCAAAGGCCTGTCAGGCCCCTGGTCCTGTCTCAGGAGCTCAGCCATGGCTGCTCTGAGGAAGCAGATCCAAGACTAGGGCAACTGGACAGAGGATGTGGGGGGCGAGGGATAGTGTCATAAAGAAAGGAGCCCTCTGGGACTCTGCTCCCATATCTGTGCTCACAGTACAGAGGGGAACCAGGAGGCAGAAGGGTCTGGAAATCTACCTTCCTCCACTGTGTGCCCAGAGCCAGCTGTTTGGCAGGCACATAGCGGGGGAGGAGTCAGAGGGGTAGGTCCTCTGATTACTCCCAGCCCCACCCAGTGCCAGCTCCATGGTCACCCCTCCAGAAAGTACCCTCTTGCTGTGTCCCACCAGCTGGGGAGCTGTCTTCCTTTGGGGGAGGTTGGAGGCCCTTGGGGCAGCTGCAGCCCTTCAGTTGGGGTTGGCTTTGAAGTAGCATTCCCGCCCCATGGTGGGTTCTGAGCATGATCCCCAGAGGCTCTGTGGATGCTGAGCTGGGGGGCTTGGGGGATAAAGCCTAATTCTTTTTTTCAGAAATGCTCTGCAGAGACCTACAGCCAGGAACCCTTTGTGGTGGGGGGACACTGGGAGCCAGGGAGAAGGTGCAAGCTCCCCTTTTCCATGCCCAAGGGCTTCAGCTTCCCTTTGTCCCCAGTGCTCTGTTCTCTGGCCCTGGGAGAGGACAGACACTGCCCCAGACACAGTGGGAACTGCGCTCAAGCCTCCCGGGATGTCTTTTCCCATCAGATTATTAACTGCCCTGTTTTTCAATTTTGTAACCTCCTCCGTTTGGGGATGAAATCAAGCCTCCGTGTCAGAATGTAAAAGGTCAGAAGCAAGCGGCACTAAGCAGATCCTGGCACAAGTAGAAGGAAGAGCAGGCAGGTGGACCACATCCTGGTGACGAGGAGGACGGTTTGGGGGAGGCGCCTTCCACTCCCACCTCCCTCTTGGACACACTGCTTCCACCCTGCCCCCAGCAGCATGAAAACCCCAGAGCTGCCCAGGCTACGCACATAGGACTTCACTGGCCAGGGAGGCAGGTCAGGCGTGCTCACTCGTTGAAGTTGGCCTCCTGGGACTGTCCCAGGGAAAGGGCAGGGCAGCAGGTGGTGTGGCACAGAAGGCAGTGGTGATGAAGGCGTGCTCTGGGTGCAGCATCTCTATGCTGTGGTTTGTGTGCCGTGGGGTCAGCCGGGTAGGGGACCAGAGCAGATGCCCTTGCTAAGGCTGCCCTTCGGCCCAGCACTCCTCCTGCTCAATAGGCCATTACAGCATCTCCCAGGGCCCATCCTGCCATTGGTGGCCCTCTCCCAAGCACATGGGGCCCGGGACACTCTCGTCCTCTGTGGGGGAGCCTTCCCCATGCAGATGTGGACACCCCCCCCTCCCCCCGCAGGGTCTTATGGGACTTAAGCCTGGACACTGTGTACAGCTCCTGGAACAGGTGTGTCTGAGGTCTGAGCTCCCTCTTCTCCTGGCTTCTTGTCTCAGTCAAAACATGGAGAACCCACCTTCTTACAAATACACTCTTTATGGGTAGCAAGGCAAGGTGAGTTTCCCTTCACGGCCAGGGCCAGGTGTGGACAGCCAGCTCCCTGGCAGGGAGGCCATTGAAGGGGTCCTGTCCTGATTTCTCAGTCCTACTTATGTTCAGCCCCTTCCAGGTTTTGCCGTTGTAAATGAACTGCAGTGCATATAGCTTACTGCTCTTTTGGACTCATTTGTTTAAGTTTTTGTTGTTGTTTTTTTAAGAATTCTTGCAAAGGGGCCTACACAGCACAGGCCTTGAAACATTCCAGGGTTCTTAGAGGTTTTGCCCAGTTGCCCTTTCGAATAATTTTACTAAGTTATATGACCAGAAACCTATGGAAATGTTTCTTTTGTTCGTGGGTCCATGAGCACTGAGTTTGTCAAGATCGTGTTCTTGCAGGCTGACATGAGAGTTCCTGTTTTGTCCTCATCTGCCCGCTTTGGCTGTTAGGAAGGTCGAACTGCTTTCTCCTGCAGCTGTTGGGACTTGTTTTTTCTGGAGTGCAGATCACCTGCTCATAACCTTTGCTATCTGTCTCCTGAGTCACCTTCTTTTACAAACTCTTAAATATTGTAGAGACGAGCCATTTGTCATGTTGTTCCGTCTTCTCTGCGTGTGTCACTCGTGTCTGTTTTACGGACGCTTGTTTTTCGTGCTTTAGCTCCTTAGTGGCTCGGTTTGGGCGCGCTGCCTCCTCACTCCTCAGGTCTGTGATTTGATCACAGGGCTGTCTGCTCCACAGATTCAGTAGTGAGAGTCATATGGCCACAATATTATGTTCTGTTTCTACTTAGTTGCCCTGTGTTTTGGAATAATGTTTATCTCCTTAACACTGTGCGTAGTTACAGTAAGACAAGAATTAGAATTTATTTCCTCCCTATCTCGATTATCCTAACATATGTTAAATGATATTTCCTACCTTCATTGTCTTGTTATGCTTAGTTTAACACATAATGCATTCTTGTATGCATTAGAGTCTATTTCTGTTTCTTTTTAATTCCCACCCAAACAATATGCATTCTGCTGTGTGTTACTCTACTCATTTCTGTGTTTCCGGGTTTTTGTGTACTTGATGATGGGCTATTAGATTCTCTAATTCTAATTATATTCTTACTAGTTGCCCAGTGCACAAATTCATGCACATTGAAAGGAAATTAATTAGAAGAAATATTTTAATATCACTATTCACCCTTTCTCTATAATAGAAGTATCAGAGATGAAAGAAAATTAGTAAAATGTACATGAAAATAATATATAAATTGATTAATAAACAATAACAACATGATATAACAACGAATATTTTCCATGAAATTTTTACTGTCAGAATCTTCGTTTATCATTAATTTTTTAAAAATATGCTGGGTATTCTGGAAAATTTATATCATTTGGACAAACTTTGCCTTTGCTACAACATCGAGTAAATTTTCCATCAGATGGTTTTTCATCGGAGAAATTTAGGGACAAGCAAAATTGACATGTAAGTCATTCCACCACAGTTGTGTTCGATAGTTGCATCCTCATTTACCTCATTTTTGCTATGAAGGCAGTTCCTACCAGGATTGGTAGTACTTGTCGATGACTGTTCTTCAGACATGTTCTGTTGATGACATCACTTTCTTTCTGCTTCAGAGGTACGTTGTGGCAATAGTTGGTCTTCAGGCATATTCTGTCGACAATTTCGGCTTCGAGTGTCAACAAAAACGTGACGTCATTACCCAGCACCCACAGCCACTGTTTCCAGGCTGGGCTGGGCTGTGGGCCGCATTTTGCTCCATGGGGTCTTGGCAGTGTTGGCTGCGATTTGGTGGGTGTTGCTCTGGGGTGGTGATGGGGCCTGTGTCCAACTTGGGGGAAGCCAAGTGTTGCTTCGTGGGCACCAGGTCCACAGTGCCGTTTCTCTCTGCATGTCACGGCAGCTCCTGCATTGAGTGTCAGCCCCCTGGTGGTCAGTGCACATCATAGCAACCGGTTAGACGGTTGGACACTTAGCATATTAGCTTTTTATATATATAGATAATTTCTAGTTATTTTTTCCAGCAGGTTGTTATGTATATATTCTGCTGTTTTTATAGCATTTAGATTCCATGTTATTATGCTGCTGCTATCAACTGTGAAATATCATTAAATGTCTCCTTAATCATGTTTAATAGTTTTTGTTTTGCTATTCTTTGCTTCATATTAACATTGAAATCCCAGTATTTTAACTACTTGAAGTTAACCCTTAATTCTTAATTCTGAGATAATTCTGTGTTAATTATCTCTCTCAGAAACTGCTTATGTTGTCTTATTGTTTCATCTGGCGAGTGTTGAGCCTTGTAACAAAGGAAATTGTATTGCATTTGTCCTTTATGTTCAATCTTCAGGCACTCCGTTTGGGATCTTGGTTTTTATCTTTCCACACTGATTTCCCCCATCTTTTCTCCCCCCTGTTAAAACATGATGTGTTTGCCTTTATCTTTTAAATGAGGTTAACATATTGGCACGCTCTTTCCACTCACTTACCCTGAAATGTGAAACACGGGTGTTCTGACGCCTGTGTTGGTTTCCTTACACCGTGAAACCACATGCTTGGCGCTCGATGAAAGAGCAGGACTGTCTCTCTCAACCCCCGTCCCCACCCCATCTCCTCACTGACTTTAGTTCATGCTCTAAAACCTGCTCTTCCTTCCGTGGCCTATTTTGGTTTATTTCTTACACTGCGCTGTCCTAACTTGTATCAGAAACAACCCTCGGGCCCACGGGGCTCTTGGTCACTTATCTTTGCAAATAGGCTGTTAACTCGAGCTCCTTATTATTGTTATCATCATTCCCTTTGTCATGTAGCTTTTAGATTCAGACAACTATTCTGAAGTAGAACCTAGAAATAAGCCATGCAATTAATGCCTTCCCAGAATTCAGACATTTTTAAGGAGCTTTTTGCTGCCTTTGTAGCTGAGTGACAGCTCGGCAGGATGCTAAGTATATGCTGAACAACCCCGATTTCTGGAGTTTGTGTGGCTGTTGTTCGATTATCTCTGAGTTTTTATTATGTTATCAGAGACCCAGAGGAGACTGACTTATTTTGTAAATATGACCTCCTCCTTACTGGTGTGGTCACTCGCAGGTTGCTAGAGCTGGGGGACTGGAAAGGGACTGGACGGTGAAGGTGTGGGGCAGGCAGGACCTGCTTGTGACTGTGACTGTGTGTATGGGCGGGGGGCGGGGGGGCGGATTTCTGTGGGCAGCTCTCAAGACACACATCCTCAGGCCCAGGGCAGCCAGGACCTTCTGGGACTGACTGCTGCCTCACACCCGCTCCGGTTTGTCCCAAGCAGGAGGGAGTCCTGGAAGCCAGGTGTATCTGAGGTTCGGCAGGGTCCCTGTGACACTTATTTCTCTGTGTCTTCACCATCCTGATGCACTGGGCTGCTCCCCGATCCAGACTTGAGTCCCGGGATGGTTTTGAATCACAGAGAAACCCCCACGGATGTCTGGAAGGTTCTCCCTTACTGCATGGACAGGTGTTCACAGGAAGGCCGGAGGGGGGGTGGCCTGCTCCTGCCACTATCTTGGCCATGGTCCTTCTCCTTTGGAAAGTTTAGTGAGGGCACCTTGGCACCTCGAAGGAGTTCAGAACCAGATTTAACTTTGGCTCAGCAGCTGCTGCCTGAGACCTTAATTGGTGCTGGGCCAGTGGTGTGACCGCTGGGTAGCCCCTCGTGTTCCTGGGGGGTGAGCCCCAACAGTGGGTGAGGATCGGCTCCCAGCTCCAGCCCTCCACCTGCTGTCAGGGCTGCCCCTCAGGAACTGGGTCAGAGACTGCCCTGTTGGCTGGCATGACCTTCTGCTCAGGGGAAGCTGTCGGGCACAGCAAAGCCACAGCCACTGTCCCCTCTCCTGGTGACATAGTGAGACGCCCTGGGATAGTGCCACCCAGCCCAGAGGTCACCTTCGTGGGTTTCAGGCTGCCCGCTGTGCCAGTGTGGCCAGCAACCTCACAGCCTCCACGGCCTCAGGAGGGCCCCAGGGGTCCCTGCGGAATCCAGTGGGATCAGGGAGGCAGGTTGCCAGGCAGGGCGGCAGAGAGCAGTGGCCTGGTGGTGGGACCGAGGGTGCACTGCAGAAAAAAGCCCTCCTTCCAGCCCCCAGGGTGGCTTGCAGGGGTAGAGTCCCCAGGGTGTTAGTGTCCAAATATAGTGCCCTGGCTGTCATGCCTAATCCTTGAGCTTGGACACGTGTGCACACCCATGTGAGGGTGCAGCTGGGTGATCAGCCATGGCTCCCTGCCATCTCAGAACCCAGGGCTGGGATGACTGCAGGCACAGACCCCACCTGCCAGGCACTCAGAGGACACCCCATGTCCCTTTTCTGTCGTCCAAGAGTAGCGGTTTTCCCAGGTCTCCCCAGCCGAGAGCTCCGTGAGAAACTGCTCTCTCCTCCCCAGCAGTGACACACCAGCCCTGCCACTGGTCTTCCTCCTCTTACCTCTAATCTCCTTGCTTTAGCATGTTCTTCATTTTCAGAGAGAGAGAGAGAGAGAGAGAGAGAGAGACCACTTTGCTCAGCCAGAGCCCCCTGGCCCAGTACAGTGGAGGCAGGGAGCCGGTTGCAAAGCCCTGGGTGGAATTTACCCGCGCCCTCCAGCTGGTGTACCTGAAGCCTGCTGTGTTGTTGGGTAGTGCACACGCATGCTGGGATTCCACAGACAGGGTGGAGCCCGCCGTTCCCCTGTGCTTTTTATTTTTTTTTTGCAAAGATATCAGAAGTTCCTGTTCTATAACTTAAGGAGATGAGCTGTAATGGGAACATTAGAGAAACCTTAAAGTATACATTTCTGTGCACGCGCTCCAGTGGTCAGCCCTGGGCCAGCAGAGATGCGCAGGGCTTTTTCCGCAGTCTCATCAGACTTCCGGCTTGATCGGATCTCTCAGACCTGCGGTTTATGGAGGGCTTGATTGCACCATATCCACCCCCCACACACTCCCGCTGCAAGTCCAGGCTGAGGAGTGAGTTCCAGGTGCACAGCGCCCGGTACACTCACCCAGGCCTGGGGCAGTGTCCTAGACTGAAGTGTTTTTAATCCTTAGCAAGACTTCCTTTTACATTTCCTGAGGCGACAAAAACAAAAGCTGCCCTGTCTGGTGCAGCCTGACAGCTCACAGCGGCGAGGCTGAGTGGGAAATGGCAGCCTGCTCAGAGGCCCTCTGTGGAGGTTGGATGGCCTGGCACACTCATGCTGAGCCCCACGCAGGCCGGGCCACCATGTGGCTTTCTGCCACCGGAGGAAGTGGCCGAGTGAGCAGACTGCCCCGCCCTGCTTTGGAAATGCTCCTCTGTGACTATTTTGGAAATCCTGGTTGGGAGCCCTGACACCAAAGTCGGAAATCACGTGGTAGAAGACAGACCTGACCACCTAGAAATTAAATGCGCAGATGCCTGGCTGTAAGGAAAATGCCTCCAGGGCTCCAGGAATAAATGCGGGGTTTGCAATTGGTTTGAGAGATTTTTGTCACATTAAGAACTTCTTCCTGATTTACAAGGTTGTTTCTTTTTTATCAGAAATGTTGAATTTTGTCAAATGCCTTCTCAACCTGTATTGAAATGATTGTGTGTTTTTTGCTTTGACATACTGAAATGGGCTTTGACAGTCACAGGTGTAAAGCATTCCTGAAATAAACCTACTTTACAGTGTTCTGTACGGAGAGCTTAAGTTTGCTAACAGTTTTCATAGGACATTTGTGTCTATTTTTAAGTGACAGTGGAGTACATCTCTTACTCTGAGGCACGTGGGCATGCCGTATTCAGAGGTGTGGAATCTGGGTTCGGTTAACTTTTTTTTTAATTGAATTTTGAGAGGGAGAGAGAGAGAGAAATATCGATTTGTTGTTGAACTTACGTATGTATTCATTGGTTGATTCTTGTATGTGCCCTGACTGGGGATTGAACCCACAACCTTGGTGAATCGGGATGACACTCTAATCAACTGAGCTACCTGGCCAGGGCTTGGTTAACTTTTTTAAAAAACTGGGAAGCTCACATTTCTTTTTTTTCTATAATCCTAAGAATTGGAAAGAACTGCCTGGGTCTGCTGCCTTTTGAGATTGTAATTTTTAAATAACATTTTCCTTTTTTTTTTCAGATTTTCTGCTTTTTAAGTCAATACTTGATAGTTTATAGTTTCCCCAAAAGTACCCCAATTCAAAAATTTTCCAATTTTAACATACATTTTTTGCATATTAATCTCTCATACTTTTTCTCATCTTCTATCTGTGGTTTTGTATATGATGTTTTCTGTGTTTTTTTCTAGATTAGACTCTCGAGAAATGTGTCCATTTCATCATACCTATTTTTCTAAAGAATCCGCTATTGAATTTACTTATTCTCCTGGTTTTTTTTAAAGAGAAAATCAATAAATATTAGTTTTTAATCTTTTTAAAACAATTCTTTATTGTTGAAAGTATTATATATGTCCCCTTTTGTCCCCCTCCCCCAATAACTCCCTTTTAATCATTATTAATGCATTTAAATTAGTTGCCTTTTGGAGAGATTTATCTTTTTTTTTTAAGTCTTGATTTGGATACTTATTTTTTTTTGTTTGTATAGTAATAAGATAATTTAATTTTGTGCTGTTTGGCTCTAATCCATTAATTTTTACATACAGTATCACCATTATTGTTTCCTTAATAACCTGTAACTGGATTTTTAAATTATTGTTTGACCCCAAAATTATGAGTTATCTTTCATTTCTACAAATTTAATATTTTAAAATATGTCTTTTTCTCACTAATTTCTAGTTTTCAATACTGCAGTCAAAGAATATTGACTTACAGTTTCCACTTTGGGAATTTATTGAGTCTTGTTTGCTGCCTAAATAATAGGATCCTGGGCTTTCTGAAAAGATGGTTGATTCTCTGTAGAATAGAAACATCGCACATAGTCACTGAACCCGGTTCATTGACTTTATTTTTCACATGCCTTTATTCTAGTTTGTATCTACTGAGCCTTGAGAGGTGAAGGTGCAATTCGCCAGATGTTAGAGGTGGGGCTGCCTATGTCCTGTAGGCAGTGACGACACTTTTCTCAGTATGAAATGACCCTCTTGTCCCACGTATTGTGCCCCTGGCCCACACACACTCGGTGCAGGAAAGTGGAAACTGGTGTTAGAAATGTGCGTGTGATAGCCCACCACCATGAGTCTCTTCTGCCTACGCCTGGGCAGAGGGACAGGGCCACAGGAGGGGAGGGGACACCCTGGAAGGGGCAGGCCCTAGGAGATGGGAATGGGGTGGGGTAACCTGTGTGTGTTGACAGCCCAATGTTGGCAGGACCAAGCTTCAGATAGGGGTGGGGGTGTCACAGGTATCAGATGTCCCAGGCGCTGGCTGGCCGAGGAGGGAAGGAGCCTGCGGAGTGTGAATGCCCCTCCCCAGGAGGGAAGGGTGCGGGGAGCCTCTGTGAGGAGATGGACAGGCTGCTGATGGAGGGGGAAGGCCCCCGGGCACACAAGGGGGATCCTGGTGGGGGTTGAACTACAAGGGGAAAGTTGGGGGAGAGGTGGGGAGTCCCTGGGGATGGATGGACCTAGGAGAGGAGGCCTCTGGGGAGGGGCGCCATCTGGTGGCTGGGCCCTTTCTGCAAGGAGGCCGTGGAGTAGGGACTAGGAATTCTGGAGGGTGGTGGTGGGTATGGAAGAGAGAAACTTGGGCGCCTGGGACTGGGTACAAAGGGTGATCCTGTCCTTGGGGCCCAGCCCCACCCTCCTTGCTCCTGGTCCTGAGTCCCCTTGGGGACTGGGCGTCTGCCCCGCAGCATCCCAGCAGACCGCAATGTCGCCCATCCAACTCAGCAGAGGAGACATGAGAGGTTAGGTCCCTGCCCCGGCTGGCTCCGGGGTGAATGAGAGTAGTGGAGGAGGCCAACCGCCTGCTCAGGCCCTGCGGACATCTGCAAAGCCGGAATGGGGGTGCGCTGGACGTGTGCCCCCGCACTCCTCTATGTCCCCAGCATTGCCGGCTTGGAGCATGGCTTCCAGCCAAGTGCCCCAGGTCCAGGGAGGGAGTCCATGGTGGCCAGGGGAGAACTTGCTGTGCTGGGGGAAGCGGAGGGCAGGGTGGGAGTGTCCCTGTGATGGGGGACATGCCCTGCTCCTGGGACAGGGTTTACCTCGCCCAGCTGGGGGCAGAGATAAGTGGGGTGAAGGAAGGAATGCGCCTGCTGGCTGGGCTCAGGGAGGCATGGGGTCTGCAGGCTCCCTGGGGAGGCAGGGCAGGGCCCCCAGCAGGCCCCTGAGCCCCAGGCTTGCCAACAAGGGGAGGCCTGCCAGGCAGCAAGGGCTGTCACAGAAATGAAGAAGTGAGCCCTCCGTGGCTGCAAGTGCAGGGACATCAGTGTCCAGTTTGCCACAGGCCCCTTCCCAGATAAGCTTTTTTATATGTAATTGTAAAATAATGCGTGCTCACTGTAGAAAACTCCAAATCCCCAGAAAGGATAGAGATGAGAGAACAAAAGTCCCTCCTATGACAACCCTGGGGTGGCCCGCCCAGCACTCTGGAGTGTTCCCCTCCTCCCAGAGCATTTTATGCTGAAACCACAATGTTTACACACCAGGTCTCATATGCGTTCTTCTGCCCAGCATTGTAACATAAGTATTTTCCCACCTCTTACAAATCTCTTCCTCCATATCAGTTTTTTGTTATTAATCCTCACCTGAGGATATTTTCTTTCCATTGATTTTTAGAGAGAGTGGAAGGGAAGGGGAGAGACACGCGGAGAGAAACATCACATGAGAGAGACACATCGATTGGTTGCCTCCCTCACACTCCCTGACCGGGGCTGGGGATAGAACCTGTAATCAAGGTAGTTGCCCTTGACTGGAATCGAACCCTAAACCCTTCATCTGAAGCTTATGCTCTAATCCAGGGGTCCTCAAACTTTTTAAACAGGGGGCCAGTTCACTGTCCCTCAGACCGTTGGAGGGCCGGACTATAGTTTTAAAAAAAACTATGAACGAATTCCTATGCACACTGCACATATCTTATTTTGAAGTAAAAAAACAAAACGGGAACAAATACAATATTTGTATTTGCATGTGGCCCGAGGGCTGTAGTTTGAGGACCCCTGCTCTAATCACTGAGAAAACCAGCGAGGGCCCTATATATCATTTTAATAGCTATATTAAAATAGCTTATCAGCAATTTCTTTCATTGCTTTCTTATAGTTTACTGTTTTTCATAATTATAAATTTGCAGCGACCCCCTTCTTACCTTACTTCTGTCTGCATTTCATGTTATTAACTTATGGTAATTCCCAGAAATAGAATTCCTGGGTCAAAGGATATCCATGATTTTGAGTTTATTGATACATATTGCCAAGTTGCTTCTCAGAAAAATTTTACCAGTTTACCTTTTATTAGTAGTGATAGGAATGCCTGCCTCATTTCACTACACCTACCAGTGTTGAGTAGAAGCCAACTGTATTCCCAGAACTATTGAGCCAAAGGCACCATAGGTATTTCTGTGCTTGCACCCACCCTCACCCCTCTCTGTCTACCTGACACCACACTCCCAGTGTCAGTTTGGCACTTGGACAGACTCTACAGGCCAGCCTCAATGGGTCACTTTTATCTTCACCTGTCCTACTGCCAGGACACCAGGTAGTGCCACCTGCCCCACCCCAGCAGCTATCTAAAGCTGCTGGAAGCCACCAGGTGTGAATTCTCCCAGGTAGACAGAGCCAATAGTGATCAGGTAAAGGGAACCAGAATCCCAGAGTGGTTTGTCCTCGAGTTTTTGAGGGCTTAGATACACATTGGTGAATTAATAGAACAAGAAACGTATCCTAGCCCAGCTGGCATGGCTCAGTGGTTGAGTGTTGACCTATGAACTAGGGGGTCACTGTTCCATTCCCAGTCAGGGCACATGCCCAGGTTGTGGGCTTGTTCCCCAGTAGGGGACATGCAGGAGGCAGCTGATCAATGATTCTCTCTTATCATTGATGTTTCTATCTCTCCCTTTCCATTCCTCCCTGTAAAGAAAGAAAGAAAGAAAGAAAGAAAGAAAGAAAGAAAGAAAGAAAGAGAGAGAGAGAGGGAGGGAGGGAGGAAGGAAAGAAGGAGAAAGATATCCTGTTTCAGGCTCACAGCAGTTGTCAGGAGGAGGCAGTGAGAAAACGTCCACCTATTGGGCATCTGCTGTATTTTGGGCCGTTGACCCCATTTAGCTTGATGTGCCCAGTAACCCCATTATGTGGGTCCCTGTGTCTTCATTTGGATATAAGGAGACCAAGACTCGAACAGGTGAGATGAGGCTCCCAGCATCACCTGGGATAAGAGGTGGACCTGGGATTTGAACCAGGTGGGGGGGGTGGGGAGGCCCAGTCTCAGATACTCCACATCAAGGCCATTCAGGGCTAGTTTGAGGACAACAGCAACCATGAGTGTCCCCAGAGCCTGTGGGCATCAGTGGACACCTTCTTGTCAAAAGTGAGCAACCATGAGTTGTGGTTCTGGAGTCGTGACTGGGGCCCTGGAGGAACTGGAAACGCCCACCATCACCGTCCTGGTCAGGAACATTCCCAGCAAAGTTTGCCTGGGGGCCCAGAATAGAGAGTTCTGGCCTAAAAAGGAAAACTATTCCGTTACATGAGAACTAGAGAGAGGGTTAAATGAAAATGTTTTTCACAGTTATTTCGGGCCCTTAGTCAGTACTATGTTCTTTTGACAGAAGACTGTGCTCTGAAGGGATTCTTTTATCACAGACTTGCTGACAGAGCTCACAATATTTATTGACTGTTTCAGCTGTCACTTCTGTATAAATAAACAGGATGAAGAGGCCCGGCTGTACGTTGGAGCTATTTTTAGAAGGGGGTGGCTTTGCAGACTGGAAGGATAATATTTCAGGGAGAGAGTGCCTTATCCTAGAATATCCCCCACAACACAGGCTCAGCCTCCGCATGGCCTCAGCGGGGGTGGGGGGGGGGAGGGTCTGAGGGTCACAGCGTCCTGGGTCAGGGGCTCCTTCCCATGCAGAGATGGCAGCACCTCCTTCTCGGGACATCCCAGCTCCACTCCTCAAGCACAGAGGATGGGAGGACAACATGTAGGGTCGACTGTCACTGGGTCCGCAGAACACCAAACACTACCTGCTGGTTTGGTGGGTCTGTGGTGGGGAGCAGACAGCCATTCACACCAGTGTTTGTAACACGTAGCCATGGGGTTAATCAACAACCACACCAAGGGCTGGATGTAGTTTTCAACAACACCTGATACCTTTAGCACTTACATGTGCCAGGCACTCGACATGTTCTAACTCATTCTTTTCTCACAATGAGACCCAACCTGTCAGGACTTCTGTGGCTTCTTCCACTTGTGTTTTGTACTCGAAACATGAGTCCTTGTTCACGTGGGAAAACCACACACCCAGCGGGCACAGGTCCTGCACAGCCTCTGTGGTCTCTGCCCACCCTCTCCTTCCCAGTCTCCTGCACTTTGCCCACCCACATGGTCTGGGGGAGGCCCCCTGCACCCTGGTACTTGAGGTAACGGCCCAGAGAGCAGCCAGGCAGACAAAATAGTGACCAAGCGACTTAGAAACCATAAGATTGTAGCTGGAGGCATGGGCCTTTGAAAGCCTCCCTCCGGCTCCCCAAATTGCTGTATGGCTTCTGCTTCACTTAATCACTTTCTAGATGAAAAACAAGGAACGGTGTCTTTTAAATATCTTCATTTTGCCTGGCGGTGTGACTCAGTGGTTGAGCACTGACCTATGAACCAGGAGGTCACGGTTCGATTCCCGGTCAGGGCACATGCCCAGGTTGCAGGCTTGATCCCCAGTAGGGGGCATGCAGGAGGCAGCCGATCAATGATTCTCTTTCACCATTGATGTTTCTATCTCTCCCTCTCCCTTCCTCTCTGAAATCAATACAAACATATATTTAAAAAAATAAAAATAAATAAATATCTTCATTTTACCAGTTAAGGAGCTCTTCATTTCTTTGTGTGGGTCCAAAATTCTTTCTGTTCTCTTTTTTTTTTACTGAAGAATTTTAACATTTCTTGTAGCACAATGAATTCTCCCAGCTCTTTTTTCCTCTAAAAAGGTCTTTATTTCAACATCATATTTGAAAAATATTTTTAACTGGGTGTAGGATTCTGGGCAGACAGTTCCCCCATCTCTACCACCAGTACTTTAAAGATGCCCCCATCATTTTGGGCTTGCATAGTCTCTGGTGGGAAGTCAGCTGTGACTCATATCATTGTTCCCTGGAGGTGTCTTTTCTCTGACTCCAAGATTTTTTTTTCTTTATCTTGGTTTTCAGAGTTTGGCTTTGACACGTCTGTGTGGCTGTTTGTTTGTTGTTGTTTTGGTTTTTTTTGTCCTGTTTGGGGTACTTTACCTTCTTGGGTTTGTGAATTGATGTCTCATTATTTTGGGAAAATTCTCAGTCATTATCTCTTCAAATATTCCTTCTCCCCCATTCCGTCTTCTCCTTCTGGAACTCAGATTACAAGTTGGGGTTGATATTATTGAGAGTGTTGTGAATTTACCACAGCTCTTTTCTCCTTGTGTTCCATTTTGGGTCATTTCTACAGACCTGTCTTCACATTCACTAATTTATTCCTCAGAATGGGCTGCAGATTTGCCCACAGAGGGCTTATTGCCCTGGGCTGACATCTGAAGATGGTGGCTGTCCCACCTCTAGTCTGCCCTCAATGTGGAGAGGGCTTATTGCCCTGGGCTGACATCTGAAGATGGTGGCTGTCCCACCTCTAGTCTGCCCTCAATGTGGAGAGCCCTGGCTCAGGTCCCACCTTAGTCGCTGCCTAAGGGATGACCACCTGCTTTCCTTTCCTTTCCTTTCCTTTCCTTTCCTTTCCTTTCCTTTCCTTTCCTTTCCTTTCCTTTCCTTTCCTTTCCTTCTTTTCTTTTCTTTTCTTCACCTTGTTTGAAACTAGCCCACAGACTACAAGCACTGTGAGGCCAGCTTCAGTATTACTTTTCCTCCTGACCACCTGCTTTTCTTTCTTTTTTTCTTTTTTTAAATATATTTTATTGATTTTTTTTTACAGAGAGGAAGGGAGAGGGATAGAGAGTTAGAAACATCGATCAGCTGCCTCCTGCACACCTCCTACTGGGGATGTGCCCACAACCAAGGTACATGCCCTTGACCAGAATTGAACCTGGGACCTTTCAGTCCGCAGGCTGATGCTCTATCCACTGAGCCAAACCAGTCAGGGCTGACCACCTGCTTTTCTATCTGCAGGAGCTACGAAGAGCTCAGAAATTGCACCATGTACGTGATGGAAAGGCTGAACTGCTACTGGCCAAACGCCGTGGTGAACAAGTTCTTCATCACCGTCCACCAGCAGTACTTCAGAAGCTGCCCTGTCTCGGGCCGGGCCATGCAGGACCCGCCCCTCAGCATCCTCTGCCCCTTCATTGTGGTGCCCATCCTGATGACCCTGCTCATGACTGGGCTGGTGGTCTGGAGAAGCCAGCTCACCGAGGGCATCCAATAGGCCGCAGCCTGGGAACTGCCCCCATGCTGAGGCTGCGGGCAGGCAGGGAGGCCGGGGAGCTCTGGGCCTGGCCTGGGAATGGCTTCCTGGCCCTGATGTCAGAGCAGGCCCCAAGCCCCCTTATCCCACCTGAGATCGGCTAACAGGATTTCAGAGCAGCGGTGGTGCAGGCATTAACCTGGACGCCCCCAGCTGGAGGTGAAGGCCACCCTAGGAAGGGGGCTGGTGCTAGGAGGGAGCAGAACATAACGGTCATTATTTCTGGGGAGTCTCTGATGTGTTTGCTCTCACCTCTAGCCAGACTGTGGATGAGAAGATTGTGATTAAAAGGATGTCCTTGAATTTGGGAAGGGTCAGTGTTTCTGGCTGTGGGTCACAGTAGAAGCTGGGGAGGAACACTGGAAGCTTCAGACACATCTTCCCCTGCAGGCGGTGTTGCAGGGCCCGATGGCAGTGAGGCCTGGGTGTGCACTGAAGGTGCTCCACAGGGTCCTGAGGCCCCCACCCCTCCACAGTGTCTAGAACCACTGGCTCAGACGACTGCGATGCACAGACATGCCGAGGCCAGGTTTGCTCAGTTTTGCTGAGCAGCCCCCCGCCCCGACTCCCCAAGAATGCCTCCCATCCCCCAGGTCCAGGCTCCCACCACTCTGTCCTTGAGGGTTTCACCTGCTATTTCCTCTACACGTCCCTGCACCCAACCCAGCACTGCTTCCCCATTCAGGATTCTTCCTAAGCCTCCACGTGTAAACAGGCTTCTAGAAGGTTCTGGATCCCCTAAGGGAGCTCCCACACTGTCCCTCCCAGATGTCCTCTGAGCTGAACAACCTCTGAAGTGCCTGCAGCCCGCAGCCTGCCCTGCCCTCCAGCACCTCCCAGCCCAGGACCTGCCCCTTCTCACCCTCAGCAGCAGCTTCTCTGCCTCAGGTCAGCTGGCCAGAGCCATCATGTTCTGGACTATTCCGCACTAGCACACCACAGCCACAGGGCCCCCCATCCCACTCTGGTCAGGAAAGGGCACAGGTGTGCTCGCTGCAGAGATGGCCTCAGGGAACATGGGTTTCTGGAGTCCTCAGCACAGGACCTGGGAAGGGCTGTGAGCTACCTGCTAGACCCCAGCTTCCTCTACTCTCAACGGTTGGAAACTGGGCTGTGAGAGCTGGAAGGAATGAGGGCAATTGTCTCCCGTTATCCCCAGGAACTGATGGCACAGATGAGTCACGATTTGGGCTCCGGGACAGGAACCAGGTGGAGGAAGCTTCTGGTTGAGGCCCCGGTGTCCCTAGTCTTGGGGATCTGGGAGGCTTCAGAAGCGGGGGATGGCGGGAAGCAGCTCGAGGATGTCACACTGCACCTGAGGGCAAAGGTGTCCCCACCTGGCCGTGGTGGTCATTCCTCCTGTAATTAGCTGCACATGCACCTGCAGAGGCCCCTGCTTCCTGAACCTGTGGGTCCTGTTTCCTTCGGTGCTGCTTCCTGGTCATTTCAGTAATCCCTCCCGCCCGGATACACCGCTTGTGGAGGGGACTCCGGCCCCCCACTCCCAGGGCAGCCCCATTGTCCCCAGGTTTCCACAGGTGGTCAGGGCCCCACGGGGTCTGCAGGGTCCCAGCACCTCACCCAGGGCTGAGCAAGGATCCTTCCAGAACCAGTTTGAGGGCTGTGGCATCTTCAAAGACAGGGCCCCTGCCTCCTATGTGCTTACCAGAATGTGTGTGTGTGTGTGTGTGTGTGTGTGTGTGTGTGTGTGTGGTTTTGGTATTATTAATATAATTGAAACGTTATCCTATATAATAAAGAGCTAATATGCAAATGGTCATCGCACCCTTGTGCCCTCGTGCCTTGGTGCTGGGGCCGAGGGATCTGAGGCCGGGCCTGGGGACCTGAGGCCATGCCCCCCCGCCCCGGTGTTGGGGCGGGGGACCTGAGGCTGTGCCCCCTGCCCCAGCGCCAGGGCTGGGGGACCTGAGGCTGTGCCCCTGGCTCAGCACCAGGCAGGGGACCTGAGGCTGCACCCTCTGCCCAGTGGGGCTTGACAGAGGACCTGAGGCTGCACCCCCTGCCCTGCGGGGCTTAACGGGGGAGGGGCCAGCTGGGTCTGGGTCTCACATGATTTCGAGGGGCACATGGATGGGCGGGGACTTGATTCTGGGTCCCGTGGCATGCCCCAGACTCTGACAGGAGGGAGATTTTCATATACATTTTACTAATTTTCTTTCATCTCTGACAGTTCTATTATAGAGAAAGGACAAATAGCAATATTAAAATATTTCCTCTAACTGATTCCCTTTTAATGTGCACGAATTTTATGCACCGGGCCACTACTTATAAATAAGAATATAATGAAAACAATCAACTTTCTAAAATAACTCAAAGTTTAGTTTCCTTGGGCTGTGGTAACAAATTAGCACAAACCAGGCAGCTTAAAACACAGATTTTATTCTCTCAGTTTCTAGAGGCAGGAAGTCCCAATCATGGCTCTGGTGGGCCAGGCCCTCTGAAGCTCCCCGAAGGACCCCTCCCTCCTCTTCCTGCCTCGGGTCTCTGTCGGCACTCCCTGGTAGTCCCTGGCTTATGGCCGCATCACACCAATCTCGCGATCTCACTGTCTTCCCTGTGTGCGCTGTGTCTCCTCTTCCTATGAGGACACCAGCCATACTGGATTTAGGGCGCCCCCTGCCAGTGGGACCTCATTTTAGCTTAACTCATTCCCTCTGCAGAGACCCTGTTACCAAAGAAGATCTTATCTGAACTTCCAGTGACTTAGCAAACTCAAGAGCTGGTGAGATCTCGGTTCTCCCCTTTGTCAGGCTGTGACAGGGACAACGTTGGGAACTGCTAACGACCTGCTGCAGGGGCGGTTTCCAAAACCCAGCCTATCGGGTGACAGAACGAGGCCAGGAGCCCCAGAAGTTCCTGAGATAAATGCCTTGTCCCCCGTGCTGAGGGGTATGGCCCTGTCCAGGACCGGTTCTGGGTGGTAGCTGCTCTCGGCCCAGCCTGTGGGGGCCTTGAGTGGGCAGTTGACTTTCAAGGAAAATGAGTTTCTTTCTTTCTTTTTTTAATCCTCACCAGAGGACATGCTTAGAGGAAGCGGGTGCAGGGAGAGAGAGAAACAGGTAGCCTTCTGTATGTGCCCCGACTGGGGATCCAACCTGCAACCTTTCGGAGCACAGGTGACACCCAGCCACCTGAGCCACTGCGGCCAAGCAGCCAATGAGTTTCTCAGATGCCTCGAGAACTGTTCCCGGAATCACTCTTCCGAGCAGTGCATTCTCCGGAGAGGTGCGGGCAGGCAGCGGGAGGGCCATAGGGTGTCTGGTCGGTGCTGCCACAGAATGAGCACCTGCCAAGATCACAGGGAATGGCGCCGATACCCTGGCTGCCTCAGAGCCTCAGAGAGCAGAGGCCGAGGTCAGTGGGGGAGCAGTGGGGTCCACGCTGGGGGTAGGGGTGGAGGAGAAGCAGGAGCTGCAGGTCCTCCCCACCGAGGGGCACTGCTCAGGCCTAGTGTGCCCCTCCTGTGCTCTGTCTGCCCTTCCCCTTCCCCTGTCCCAGGGGCCCCCTGGGAGTACAAGAGGGGCGGTGGTGGGTCACACCAGTCACACACACCATCACCCTCCCTGTCCCAACCCTTTCCTACAGGCCTTGAAGCTTCTGCCACCCCGAGTGCCCACCCAAGCAGGAGAGACCCGGGCTGGTGGAAGCAGCTATCCTTCCGTGGCCTCCTCTGACCGTCCAGGGACAGGGGCCTGCAGGGACAGCTGGGAGTCGCTGGGCTGGCTGGGGAAGCTGACGACAGCTTTCATTTAACAAGTAAGATTGAGCAGCTGGAGAAATGGCCCCCTCTCCAGAGCTTCGTCCTGGAAATCCAAAGAAAAAAATCTGTTAGAAGTCAAAGAACCCAACAAATGAAGGGAAAGGACTTGGGAAGTGGAATTGGCCAAGGACATGTTGTTCCCAAAGCTGCTCCGATCAGCAGCTCCCGGATGAAATCGCCCTGGAGACAGGGCATCATCCTCTGAGCCAGAAGCAGCTCTGAACTGAGCTCATCTTCACAGAAAGGAGTCCCTGCTGGGGATGCAGCTGGAGACGCAGCTGGGGAGGGCACGTGGGGGAGGGGGCTGGAATCCAGCAGGGCACAGGGCGAGCTGAGGCTGGGCCATGGCATTCCTTCCCAGAACTCCCCGCCCCTCCCCAACCTAGATAAACCCCTGGGATGAAACTTCCTCTTCAAATTAGAAAGATGGACCCAAAGTCTTCGAGTGTGTATTCCCAGTAATTTCCCTCCGAGGAATTTATCCCAAGGGCGTAATTAGAGACGGACAACGGACTCATGTGGACTGATCGGCACCAGGATCACTTACACAGCAGTCAAGTGGAGACATCTCAGGCCACAGGAGAGGACCTTCCCGTCAGATTAAATCGAGATGACGGGAAGCAGTTTCCTAAAATTACGTACATGGAGTTTTTTCTCACGCCATAGAGTTAATTGGAAAAGGCAGGTTACAAAATAGGAAAGTGATCTCAGTTGTGTGTGTGTGTGTGTGTGTGTGAGAGAGAGTTTGTACTAGTGTGTTAGTGTGTGTGTAAATGTGAGTGTTAGTGTATGTGGGAATGTGTGTGAGTGAGAGAGTGTATGAGAGTGTGAGTGTGTGTGTGTGAGTTTGTAAGTGTGTTTGTGTGTGTAAATGTGAGTTTAGTGTATGGGGGAATGTGTGTGTGAGTGAGAGTGTGTGTGTGAGTGTGTGTGAGTTTGTAAGTGTGTGTGTGTGTGTGTGTATATGTAAGTGAGAGTGTGTGTGTGAATGTGTGTGAGTTTGTAAGTGTGTGAGTGTGTGAGTGTGTATATGTGAGTGTGTGAGTGTGTGAGTGTGTATGTGTGAGTGAGTGTGAGTTTGTAAGTGTGTGTGTGTGTGTGTGAGTGTGTATGTGTGAGTGAGTGTGAGTTTGTAAGTGTGTGAGTGTGTGAGTGTGTATGTGTGAGTGAGTGTGAGCGCACTCCCCAGGCCATACCAAACTGGGGGATGATCATATAATGTGACTCATAGAAACAATAACAACACACTACAGTGTGGATCTAGCTGCCAAGTCACACTTCCCAGTAATGAAGGCCGCGCGACACAGGGGTTAGGAGTCCCAGTGCTAGACTCAAACTTGCTGGGCCCCGCCTGGACGCCTTCCCACTGTGTGACTTTAGCAGCCTACTCATCTCTGATCATGTATGTGCTTGGAAGGGGTGGCCTAGCGCCAGTCATCCGCTACATCCCCAGGATGGTGTGGTGTCCAAGCTCCAGTGAGAGGCTACTTGCCAAGGGACCAGTGTTTGGAGGGTAGGGATGGAGGTGGGATGTACAGGACCGTGCAGGAGGCTGTGGGCTTTGACACAGTGAGGGGAAAGTGTGTTTAAGATCCTTCTCCATTTTATGAACATAACTGCCCTTTGGTTCCTTGTGGAACAAATTCAGGAAAGACCTACAATACTTTTCAAGGCTATATTTGGAGGTGAACTTGGTTTCTTCTCCATGGGACTGTGCTGAGATGGCCCAGGAGGTTTCCTGTCTTTACTCGGGTTCCATAAACGTGCCATGAGGATCAAGAACTCCAGGTTAAGGGCAGCTTTAAAATGTTCCTGCCCTTCCCTCAAAGTCATACCTCTCCGCTAGCCCCACCCCAGCCCCAGTCCCAGGGCTGGGACGGTCACTCAGGGGCTCTCTCCCTCTACTGGGTCCCTTTCCTAATAGACATTTGCCCACGAGCTGGGGCAGTTTGCTCCCTGAGTCTCTGGGGTGGGAGGCAGGCAGGGGTGCCTGGAGGTCAGTGACGATGGCAGGTGGCAACTGTTTTTTATCCTGAGAGCAGCCCATCATGGTGGCAGCTACATCCCAGCACCTGCCCAGACTGCCCAAGGTCACATGCGGAGGTCAATCAGACCCTCGCCATGGCATCCTCTCCTGACCCTCGCCAAGTTTAAAAATAAAAACAAGTTGTAGCATAGAGGCTATGGCAGCAAACCGCCTGGGCTCTAGTTGGATCCTAGCTCTCTGCCCAAGAAAAATGGTGAGGCAAGTTACTCAACGCCTCTGGGCCTCAGTTTCCTCACCTGTGAAGGGATGGCCATGGGCACTTCAGGGAGTTGTTGTAAAGAAAGCCTTAGGTGCTGAGCCTGACACATACACTCTTCAATTTGGCCGTGATGGGGCCTTTTCACTGAGGATCTGGGCCCCTGGTGGCTGTGGGTACACACAAATGCACGTGCCTGTGCATCTATTTCGCTCTCAGGGTGGTCCCCACCGCAGAGGGCAGGCGGCGAGGTGAAGAATCATGATGATGATCATAATGGTAAGCATTCAGTTGGTGACATGTGGGGATTCTCTCCTGCTCCCGGGTCCGTCTCATTCTGCATAGGACGGAGCTGTCTCAGTTTGGGCCACCAGCACAGAATGCCACAGACTGGGGGCTTCAGCAACAGAAATGTACTTTCTCACAGTTCTGGAGCTGGCAGTTCAAGATCGAGAAGACAACACAATGAAAGAGAATTACAGCCCAATATCCCTCATGAACATAGATGCCAAAATCCTCAACAAAATCTTAGCAAATCGGATCCAGCAGTACATCAGAAAGATCATACACCATGATCAAGTAGGATTTATCCCAGGGATGCAAGGATGGTACAATATCCGCAAATCAATAAACGTGATACATCACATAAACAAATTGAGAGAAAAAAACCACATGGTCATATCAATTGATGCAGAAAAAGCATTTGACAAAATCCAACACCCATTTTTGATAAAAACTCTCAGCAAGGTGGGAGTAGAAGGATCATACCTCAACATAATAAAAGCTATATATGACAGGCCCACAGCCAACATCATACTCAATGGACAAAAACCAACACCATTTCCCCTAAGAACAGGAACAAGACA